>NC_062970.1:45720214-45722903 GCF_023119035.1 Salvia hispanica | reverse complement strand
TCTGCGCCTATTTTTATTAAGTAAATCTAAGTTTGAATCTCAACCACAAGATTATAAAATATGTGTGGTCCAGATTTAGTTATAGAGTTATCATGTGATTTGAGAGTTATGATATGATCGCATCTCTATATATATTGAAATTTTTTGTTTAGTATCGCTCTACCAGATCATATTCCATGGATACGGGCAAAAGGTTTTCGCCTAGACTAATTAATGTTTTAATTAATTGTTATAAAAAGATACGCCATGTGACGGGATACGCAGTCGCTTAAATTAATTAAAAGCTAATTAAATATATTTGATAATTTTAACAAATTTTAAATGCGTTTCACGTGCTAAGATAAGAAAATAGAGGTAAATCATCCTCTTCCTCTTCATTTCAACTATAAGTTGACGCTGTATTTATTTTTATTGGAAAAAAGAACGATTAGATTTAAATAAAAACACTAGTTGTGCTACATATTACTCCTGATACACTACGTCATATTATTTCGCAACAAAAATTCATCTTTATTAATTTTTTAATCATACTTAGAATGTAAAATACTACGTCATTTAACAAAATGAAGGTTTTTAACACAAAATTAAAGTCATAAAAATAAAAAAAGGCTTCACGATGCTCTTTTTGTGGTACATATATAATTGTTAAATTACATAAAAAAAATCCTGAAATTTACTATATTTTGGAGTATCGGTTATATGTTGTTTATTGTAAGAGAAGGGCCTTGTCTTATTTATTGTAGGGAGATTTAATTTCAAAGTATGGTTTTACTTTCACTGCATAATTGTGAGAATGTCTCTTAATTAATTTTTGCCACGTGGCAATACATCTGAAAAAATTTGTTTGCAGATGGAAGGGAGATTCTATTCACTATTCATATAATTATTAAATTAGAAATTAGTTCTAACTTTTATGTTTTAATTTATTGTTTATCAAAGATACGCCATGTGACGGCGATACGCGTACGTTGACCGTAGTCGCTTTGATTAAGAGCTAAATATGTTTATTATTTTAACAAATTTTAAAGTCCATTCACGTGCTAAGATATGAGAAACGAGGTAACAATGTAAAATCATTCTTTCAACTATAAATTGACGAAATATTTGTTTTATCGGTAAAGAATAAAGATTAAATTTTAAAAAATACACTAGTTGTGATACAGATTACACCTGATGGATCCATTGGGTGGAATATTAACTGTTTTGATTTATCTAAAATGTAAATGGATATAAATATATAGTCATTAGTGACTGAAAAGTATTACTGCTCCCTCCGTCCCATAAAAGATGTCACACTTTCATTTTTAGTTTGTCACACAAAAGATGTCACATTTTCATTTTTGGAAAAAGTTCTCTCTCACATTTATATAAAAATTATATTTTCTCTCTCCATTTAACACACAAAACAAAACTTCTTAAAATCTCGTGTCATCCCACAAGTGTGACATCTTTTGTGGGACGAAGGGAGTATTATCTTTGAGACTATTATCTAAGAGAGTACCTTTCTTATAATCACATTGGCATTTTTTAAAAATTTATCTATTTGATTTAATTATAATAACTTGTAAATGATTATTGACATTTTGACTTTATAAAAAAAAATCAAAGCTCAATTTTGTTTAATTTAATTTTTAAAGTTATAGATAAAATTGACAGATTGAACTTTATTTTTAAAATACTAGAGTTAAACTAAATGGATAAAACGGAAAAACTAATACTAAGGTGAACTAAATGAGATGCATGGTGCTCACATAAATTATGTTGTAATATCAAATTCAAATGTATATATACTGTATGGATAGAGAACCAGGGAGAATTTGATTTTTCGTTAAAAAACTGAAATTATAAACAAGCACATAAAATTAATGATCAAAAGAAGAAAAAATAAATAAATAATTTTTCAACCTAGGGATTCTTTACTTTACTTCAGTTATTCGTATTCAATATTTCTTATGTGCTACGGTTTCACATTGATTAATATATACTCCATATGTGCAGTCAGTGCAGATCTGTACACAAATGTTACATTGATTGAAAATAATTGATCCGATTAAACGGCCCGCCAAAGGAATTATAGGTGCTAAATTCATTGAAAAAGGAAATGCATTTTCTGCAAAGCTTTGAATTGAAAAAAGCTAAAATTAATTAATAGTAATATACTAGATCTAAATCTAAATTTTATACTTATATCATTATAATAATGATACCACCCTCTTTTATCTTGATTCTTGACACGTATAATTAGGGTCTTAGAGATGACAAACATAATTGGGTTAGGTTCACTTTTAATAAATAGTTGGGTTAGGTTATTGTGCTGGAATTGGACTTGGAATATGGAGTATCAAATACAATAATTATTTTATCCTAAATTCAATTTGCATTTTCTAGCTCGACTGTTTTACACTTTTACCAATTAAACAGCTATGAGCCCTTTAATTTCTCTTCTTTTATTAAGAAAATTAAGAAAACGATAATAAAATAATTCACTGTGGACCATATAGAGGCTTCACATATCGATTAGAATCCAAAGTATACGTTATTTTGCAATAAAAATCATCTTTAGGAGTACAATTTTTTGTTAAATATAGAATCTAAAATACTACAAATTGCAATTTTTTTAATTTCCCTTATGCGGCCGGTCGTTTTCACAACCATGGTCATAATAAATTACTACTATATTTTTATATAT
>NC_062970.1:45533697-45718240 GCF_023119035.1 Salvia hispanica | reverse complement strand
CGCTTTTATATGATTTCTACCATTGTATTCTGTATGCATCTTTAGTTGGTGTATGTATAGAGATATCGTTTTAAAACTTGTAAATACTAGTCTTTATTATTTTAATTTTTCTTGATTTTTGCAGGATATCTTTTACTAGAACCTTTAGTGATGTCGGGTCCTGTTAAGTATAGCTCTCCGGTTTGTAATTTTAAAGGTATAGTTATTAAGTCAATTTTATACTTTGTTGTTTAGGATTAATTAATCCTCCTTTGTCAATTTGTTAAACATATGGTATTCAGTAGTTAGTCATTTAGAATAATTATTAGTATATGCCTATGCTATGTTGGTATGGTGTTGTTGATGAGCTGTGCAATGTGTGGTATGGTTGTATCGTATCCGTATATGATTATTAATAAGATTTACTGATTGATGACTTATGGTATACAAATTGTTTAACTGTTTCCTCCTAATTAATTAGGATTTGTTGTTTCATATTTTAACTGAATTATTGATATGGAAATTTTAATGTTTGGCCTCTCGATATGAATTGTCCTGGGCTGTAGTGATTTCCAAGATCATTTTCTATAGGACGTTTTTAGTTCTTTTTAATTTTATTATTTCTGATCATAAATGTTCAAAATTTTGCTATAGAGATATGTATGTGGTTGATTTCTACGTATGTCTTATGTTACCATCTTTAGTATATTTTCGCTCATCGGAACGAGAAGGGTTGAGGCAAAAGCGGAGCTGCTAGCCGTAAGTTCATGAGCCAATTAATGGAATTTTTGAAACAATATTCATGAACCGGCAGTGGGGTCGGTCAATCCCACCCGACCCCATCTAGCTAGGTCCATTGATCCATTAACGTGCTGGTTTATTCGGTTTTAAGACTTTTAGCTGAGTTATAACAACATCAACTCAGAGGTATACTTATAAAAAGAGTCTATGCGTATGAATATTTGAAACTTATAAGACATGAATTATGACTATCTTTCTCTAGCTTAAAATTCTAGGGTTTCAACTACCGAGATCTTAAGTTATGTATATTTCTAGATTCTGAACAATAGATTATTATTCATTATGGAAAAGATATAATAGTAGTGTATTTTACTACTAATACTTAAAATATTATATTTTCTCCTTTCGGTTTTGGTAGGCTTTCTCCAATCCAATAAGCTCAGCCCGCCGATTTGGAAAGTAATTTCTCGTGCTATTATTTTATTTTTGTTTCATTAATATACTTGATTATTAAAATATATATTTTTTTTTTGTAATTTTTTTTGTTTAATATCGCTATATATACAAGATCATATTCCATGTGATACAGGCAAAGGTTGTCGCCTAAACTAAGGGATATGTACATGTCCTAATTAACTACGCTACGAATTTTAAGAATGATTTTAATTGATTAGTTCACATGCAAAGATGAGAAAACGAAGTGGAATCTTTGCATATATTTTTATAGCAATTCTAGAACTTTCATCTTTCTCGTTTTGTTTAATTATTTTATTAAAAAAAGAGGGAACAATAATTGAAATATGAAAGCTTTTATTTTAACTTGAGCTAATTACACTTGACAAGCACATAAAATCAATGATCAAAAGAAGAATAAATAAAAATCAAATTTCAACCTAGGGATTTGATAGGAACCTCGACATGGCAACACCAGAACCTGTCAACGAGCAATCCAAGCAGGAGAATAACAACGTCGACGACACGCAAGAAGCAACGCCGAGCAAGCCAAGAGGAAGAGCTGAGGGCGTCGCGCGTAGCAGGAAAGGCGGGCTGAAACGAGTGTCGTCGAGACCAGCACGTTTTAAGGATTTCATGACTTATTGAAGATAGAGATGGAGTAGTCACCAAGTTATTTTATTTTTGCTATGCTTTTATTTCCTTTTGAACGAACATTATATTAGGATAGTTTTTTTGATAAATCTTTTCGGGTTTTCTTCTTGATTCTTTCCCGAATCGTAGAGTCGAATCAAGCAGGGTCCGATCTCTATAAATACTAGAGATCATTAGAGAGTCAAAAATATCGAGAATTGAGACATAAAAAGATCTTCTTTCTCGAAACCTTAGCTCTTTACAAACCCTAGCGCGGCTTGGGCGTTGTCTAGATCTTTCATTCATACAAAACAGGGGATCAGCTCTCAAATAGGCTCTTTGTGCCTATTAGGATTCTTTACTTTAGTTATTAGTATTCAATATTTCTGATGTGCTACGGTTTCACATTGATTAATATATACTCTATATATGTGTAGATCTGAGCAGTACACAATGTAACATTGATTGAAAATAATTGATCCGATTAAACGGCCCGCCAAAGGAATTCTAATTTCTAAGTGCTACATTCATTGAAAAAGGATATACATTTACCGCAAGCCTTTGAATTGAAAAAAGCTAAAAATTAATTAATAATATATTAATATACTAGATCTAAATCTAAATTTTATATCATTATAATAATGAAATGAAACCCTCTTTTTTCTTGATTCTTGACACGTATAATTAGGGTCTTAGAGATGACAAATATAATTTGGTTAGATCCTCTTTTTAATAAATACTAGTTGGGTTAGGTTATCGTGCTGGATTTGGACTTGGAATATGGAGTAATGTATCAAATACAGTGATTATTTTATTCTAAATTCAGTTTGCATTTTCTGGCTCGACTGTTTTACACTTTTACCAATTAAACTGCTTTGAGCCCTTCAATTTCTCTTCTTTTATTAAGAAAATTAAGAAAACGATAATAAAATAATTAACTGCATGTGGACCATATAGATGCTTCACCTTTACTAGTACAATTTTTGTTAAATTTAGAATCTAAAATACTACAAATTGTAATTTTTTTAATCCCTTATGCGGTCGATCGTTTACACAACCATGGCCATAATAAATATATTTTTATATAATAATTAAAAGTACACAATGCGATTCATACGAGAATCAAACTTATTCCGACAACCTAAACAAAGTTACGTAGTAGTACTAATATTTAAACATGGAGTAGTACTAAATAATTCATTCATCTTGAATCTTGATGCAATCCAAGTTGCTTTTGCCCAAAAGTCGATTGCTAAGCATTGTTTCTACATACTCAATGAATTTCATGGGCCGATAAAATGGACGCCCGTCTTTTTCCACCAGCGCCGGCGCCGGAGCAACCACGGCCTCCGGCGCCGCCCCGTTCGCTATCACCACCGAAATCCTCGTCGCCTCGGTATTCACCACGGCTCTGTGCCTCACGCTCTTGTACCTCCCGTTGCTCAGTATCTATTACAAAATTAAAACAATTTTAAATCTAATTTTCTATAAATTTTACTTTTTTAAAAATCTCAAATCGAACCGGACCGTTACTATATTTTTATATAATACTGTAATAATTGAAAGTACACAATGCGATTCATACAAGGAATCAAACTTATTCCGACAACCTAAACAAAGTTGTGTAATATTTAAACATGGAGTGCTAAATAATTCATTCATCTTGAATCTTGATGCAATCCAAGTTGCTTTTGCCCAAAAGTCGATTGCTAAGCATTGTTTCTACATACTCAATGAATTTCATGGGCCGATAAAATGGACGCCCGTCTTTTTCCACCAGCGCCGGCGCCGGAGCAACCACGGCCTCCGGCGCCGACCCGTTCGCTATCACCACCGAAATCCTCGTCGCCTCGGTATTCACCACGGCTCTGTGCCTCACGCTCTTGTACCTCCCGTTGCTCAGTATCTATTACAAAATTAAAACAATTTTAAATCTAATTTTCTATAAATTTTACTTTTTTAAAAATCTCAAATCGAACCGGACCGGACCGGACATACCTCGAGATGATCGGCGTTGTTAACGAGGATTGCGTTTTGCGGGGAGAAGGTGTCGAACCACTCTCCGTTGTGTTGGATCTGAAGCCCGGCCACTCCGTTGTGTATGAGGAACGTGAGAAGCCCGTGATCGGTATGCGCGGGAATACCGATGGCCTGATCCGGCTCCGGGCAGGGAGGGTAGTAGTTGGCCGCGTACAATTGGAAGCACGAGTCGAGATTCAAAGCTTCGTCCACGAACCCTTGTTCGAGCCCTAGGTTTTCTCCGATCGCGTGCATCAGTTTCCTGAACACGGGTCGGGTCTTCCCTGAGAATTCCTGCAAAGTCTCCCTGAAAATGGAGGAAAAAATGTTATTAAAAACTCACGATCCAGTTAATATTACCTGGTAAACCCTAGTAGTAGGATCAACATAATTTATTTACACATCAGCAGCTTTTATATTAAAAATTTAAAAACACACAATCCAATGAGGCAGATTATTTATGGACGGATTCGTATTTTAAAAATAAAAATTATTTTCATCCTGGGTCATTCTCTTAAAAATAGAAACTTTAGAATTTTTTTATTTTTGGACGTGGACCCCACAATCCACCAACACTACTTTTACTATTTTTTCTCTTCATCTTTCTTACTTTATTCATTTTTTTTCATTCTCTTCTTACTTTAACAATTATGCATTAAAATCCGTGTCATTTCAAATATTTCTATTTTTCAAATACGGAGGGAGTATTATTTATTTACCTTAGAGTCTGAGGCTCAGTAGGGCAGTTAAACTCGGGGTGAACATACGATTTGACAAAATCCCTCCAAAGATGAACCCTTTGGTTGGCCGTGTTGATGAGGCTGCCACTGCCGGACTTAATTGGGTCCGAAGCGCTCTTGGCCTCATACCGCCGCTTCTCCTCCTCAGGCAGCTCGAAAAACTCCAAACTCGACGCGATGATAGCTTTGAGAAGCTTCTCCGGAATCCCATGGTTCACCAACTGCATTAATTAATTAACAACGAAATAAATATGTTAAACTCAATCTTAATCAATCAATACTATGTAAAAGGATTTTATTTTATTTTTTATTTTGCTTACGATGAAGAAGCCCCATTCCCGACAAGCGTTGTCGAGGTCTGCAAGGACTGTGCAGCGCTGGTCGGGATCGGGGGAGGTGAGGATAGAGAAGTCTATGATGGGGAGTGAATCGGATTGGGAGGCTTTGGAATCAGTGGCGAAAGTGAATTGAGAAGGAATGGATTTGAGAGTGGTGTTTTCTGCTAAAGCTTTCACAAATGATGAATTTTGTGCTACTGCTGCCATTGTTTCTCTCTGAATCTCTCTCTATTTTTGATGTGGATGAATTTGGAGAGTGTTGGAGTTGTAATTTATAGAGAGAGTGGATGTGTAAGAGGAGTGTATAGTAAACTGATGTAGCACGCCGAGGTTGATTATTGTAGTCACATTTGAACAATGTTTATTTTGTGGTTAATATATACTAATTGTAAATTACAAAACAAGATGCTAAAGTTTACTGGTTTTTATTAGTCTTATGTTGTTAATTGTACGTAGCTGTCTTAATTATTGTAGGGGTTTGAACTTTTTGTATGCGTTTTTTGTATTTTTTTGTATTTTTTTTTTGTGTGCGTCTTCTAGGTTTTCAAAGTATGGTTTAATTTTGATGACTTGCATAGTCGTGTAAGGTCTCTTGTTAGACCATTAATTCCTAACTATGTCAAGAAAATAGTAATTTCTTTCGTTCCCCATTCACATATGGACTTTAGACAACTTTTTATTCCATTTAATTAATCAACGTTGTGTTAGTGGTACATATTATATTACAAAAACACTAATTAGTTAATTAGCCATATAATGTTATTTGTTGTAATTAAGAAAGAGTCCCTATCCAATTTATTGTTGGGGGTTTGATTTTTGTGTGTGTGTATGATTTTACTTTTGATGACGACTTTCCTAGGTTTGAAAGGTCTTAATTTTTAGAACTTATTACTCCGTTGCAATACATCTAATAAGTATGTCACTATGTAGGCTATATAAGTAGAATCGATTTTTGTTTCTGTTAGGTACTCAATTTAATACTTTTTGAACAATCACAAATCGAAAAATGACAAAGGGCTTCATAAATAATCACACATAAATAAATGCTCTTTTTGGGCTAAATATATAATTGTTAAATTACAAAAAGTACTAATTAAAGTTTACTAAGTATTTTTTATTGGTATATGTTGTTGATTGTAGAGGACTCTGTCTTATTAATTCATGATTTTATGTTGATTTGGATTTTGTATTATTGAATAACTTGATCAATTATTGGTCGGTTGATGGATCATGTATATCATGCTTCTTGGTATGATTTTTAAATAGGATTTGTTGGTTGATGAGCTGTGCAATGTGTGGTATGGTTGTATCGTATCCGTATATGATTATTAATAAGATTTACTGATTGATGACTTATGGTATACAAATTGTTTAACTGTTTCCTCCTAATTAATTAGGATTTGTTGTTTCATATTTTAACTGAATTATTGATATGGAATTTTTAATGTTTGGCCTCTCGATATGAATTGTCCTGGGCTGTAGTGATTTCCAAGATCATTTTCTATAGGACGTTTTTAGCTCTTTTTAATTTTATTATCTCTGATCATAAATGTTCAAAATTTTGCTATAGAGATATGTATGTGGTTGATTTCTACGTATGTCTTATGTTACCATCTTTAGTATATTTTCGCTCATCGGAACGAGAAGGGTTGAGGCAAAAGCGGAGCTGCTAGCCGTAAGTTCATGAGCCAATTAATGGAATTTTTGAAACAATATTCATGAACCGGCAGTGGGGTCGGTCAATCCCACCCGACCCCATCTAGCTAGGTCCATTGATCCATTAACGTGCTGGTTTATTCGGTTTTAAGACTTTTAGCTGAGTTATAACAACATCAACTCCGAGGTATACTTATAAAAAGAGTCTATGCGTATGAATATTTGAAACTTATAAGACATGAATTATGACTATCTTTCTCTAGCTTAAAATTCTAGGGTTTCAACTACCGAGATCTTAAGTTATGTATATTTCTAGATTCTGAACAATTGATTATTATTCATTATGGAAAAGATATAATAGTAGTGTATTTTACTACTAATACTTAAAATATTATATTTTCTCCTTTCGGTTTTGGTAGGCTTTCTCCAATCCAATAAGCTCAGCCCGCCGATGTGGAAAGTAATTTCTCGTGCTATTATTTTATTTTTGTTTCATTAATATACTTGATTATTAAAAATATATATTTTTTTTTTGTAATTTTTTTTGTTTAATATCGCTATATATACAAGATCATATTCCATGTGATACAGGCAAAGGTTGTCGCCTAAACTAAGGGATATGTACATGTCCTAATTAACTACGCTACGAATTTTAAGAATGATTTTAATTGATTAGTTCACATGCAAAGATGAGAAAACGAAGTGGAATCTTTGCATATATTTTTAGTATAAAATCTCAAAAGAAGAGGAAGAGAAGAACTAGTAAAAAGCTCAGTTTCAAGATCAAAGCAACACATCAAGAAATTTATACATTTTTAAAATAGAAACATCACTCTCTCTACTTTATTCTCGTTCTCCATTTATTCGCTCTCTACTTAATATGTCGTGCAAATTAAGAAATATTTTTTGAAATATTTAGTTTAATGCCAAATCCGTAATATGATTTACCCTCACTATTCTTTATAGTACATACTTATAATCTTTTTACTATATTAAATGAATTTGTTTAAGAGATTGGTAATGTTAGTTTATATTAACTTATAAGTACAATTTTTAATGTATTTATAAGATATATTCAATGCTCCTTCAAATAAATGAGATGTATAGGGCATATTAGGGTGCCACCACCCCTTAAAATAACACCATACCACCATTTCTAGCCAATCATTTGTACACGTAGACGAATAATAAGCTGCCACGTGGCAAAAAAAAAATCTGGAAAAAGACGGGCAGCATATTGCTGGTCTTTGTACATCAATTTTTCTTGAACAGCAATATCCGACCACTATACAACTATCTATAGATTGCTGTGTAGTGTTTGTAATATTGTTGTGTAGCGTTTATAATATTGCTGTATAAGCGTTGTCACGTTGTCATTTTAAGAGGGGTTGTCATTTTAACACAAACCTATATATATATTCTTTTAATATAAACATTACCAAAAATAAATCGGCCAAATCACAAAAACACTACATATATATTCATCGCTAATTAGAGATAATTAATTCAGTTCCCTAAATATTATACCCTAGATTGAAGTCATATCTCCCGAGGCGGCGCCACCAAATTTCGGTTGCGGAGAGGCGGCGGCCGATCTGAAGCAAGATGAGTGCCGATCTGACTGAGCGTCTTAGCCAGTGGAACCCATTATCAGAACCTAAGGTTTTCTTCATTTATTTTTTATTTTTCAGTTGATTTTATGTTTATGTTATCTTAAACCCTTTTTAAATATTGAATACACTGAATATTTGAATATTTCTCCACAAAATGAAGGAAGATTTGTTCACAAGTCTCCCACAAGAGACGACAAGAGACATTCTAAGAAGAGTCCCGCTTAGAAGCATTACAAGGTGCAAGCGTGTTTGTAAATCATGGCGCGATCTGATAGAAGAGGATGAGTTTATGGAGTCGTATACTACGAAACCGGGACTCGTTTTCTCTAATCGAAACATGGGGTACGTGGTCTGCGATGAGGCCCACGAGCCACTTTTCCGATTCGACATGCCTGCTCCTCACAATGGAAGTTCTTGCAGTATAATCGATTCGACTAATGGTTTGCTTTTGGTGCGGGATAGATACTATGAAATTCCTTTTATAATCAATCCAGTTACCCGTGAATATATTAAGCTTCATCATCCGCCTAGGTATGCAAATAAGCATAGATGCCTTTTTGGATTTGGAGTGAGTAAATTAAAAGGACAGTATAAGATTTTATGTTGTTATGAATCTATGTCGTATTTTGTATGTACTCTAGGAAGAGGAGGGTGGAGAAGAATCTCCGCGGTACCATGGAGCCCTCACCTCAGTAATTATCATAATGATAATGCTGTATTTTTAAACGGAAATCTTCACTGGTTGGCAACTGATCTCGAGGAGAATCTTTTAGTTTATTGCTTTGATCTTGAAATCGAACTCATTACTAGTTATTCTCTTCCTAGTGATTATGATGGTAAATATAAGAAGGTATGTGTTTTGGGGGGTCGGCTATGTGTATGTCATGTTGTAAAGCGTGAGCGTGCTATTATTTGGTCGATGAAAAACTATGGAGATGAGAATTCTTGGTCAGTGGAATATACCTTCAATCTTCCATTTCTATTGCACTTTTGCCCTCTCAATGTTTTTGGCAAATGGTGACTTGGTGTTCGCAATGCCTTTTGATGGCGTATTATTTATCTACTCCAAAAACACGGATGTTGTTACGGTAAATTGGCCTCTTCAACCATCCCCCTATTATTATGATGATTGTTTAAGCTTTGTTATGTACACTCCCAGCTTAAATTTGCTTAAGGTTCGCCCCAAGCTTATATAGTTCATGTACTTCCATTGATTTTTTTTTATTGTTTTTCATATTAATAGGACATTATTGCTTTTAGTATTAATAGACATTTATATTGTTTTTAATCAACAATCACTACACTAGTGTTTTTCCTTCAATTTATCGTTAAGGTGTAATTTTCTTTTATTTGGTTTTCAATGTGGTAACTATCAAGAAACTACCATAAAATTAAAATACACTCCCATATATTCACATCTTTTAATCATTACCTAACATTAATCCCTAAAATTAAAATACACTCCAATGAACTTAACAAACTGCAAACTTGTTTTGGACACACTTGTTTGCATATCATATTGGCTACACGATTATAAGATTATTTGGAATTGTTGGATGAATTGAGTAACACAAATACCACAACTTTTTCATCTTCTTACAACAACTAATGATAGAATTTAATAAACTAAACAATACTAGAATTTGCTTGCAAAAACGGATAAAATCAATAGTACTTTACAAATAAGTATTAAAATTCATTAATATAATCTGATGAAAGTTCAATACTTAAATTCTAATAACAACAACAAAGGGTATATACCTCACATTTTCCTAGAAAAAAGGAGAAAGCAAAATAAATGTTACTATGTGAGATGGGCCATTTGGGCCTATGAGCCAGTTGACATCCTTTTTAATTCTTTTCTCCATAGGCCCATATAGAAAAGCCCATACTTTATTTAATTTGAAGGAAAATTTCAAACTTAGAATTACCAACGTTACGAAATTTAGGATGTTCCGTTTTGTATTACTCCCTCCGTCCCCCATTAGCAGTCACAGTTTGATCGGGCACGAGTTTTAAGAAATGTAAAGAAAAGTTGGTTGAAAAAGTTGGTGGAATGTGGGGCCCATTTTTTTATATTGGTTTTATAATAAAATGTGAGTGAAGTGAGTTAGTGGAATGTGGGACCTACTACCATTTATGGTAAAAATGAAGTGTGATTCTTAATTGGGGACGAACCGAAATGGAAAAGTGTGATTCTTAATTGGGGACGGAGGGAGTAATTAAGAAATTAAGCATTAGGATAAAATTGAATAATTGTGATGTCCTACAAAATCTCAACTGACAAAAGGCAATTAGATGATCATAAATCTATGTATATGTGTGTGGCAAGTCTTTATCAGAGCCGAAACTAGAAGAAGGAGAAAGAAGCAATGGGAATTTGTTGTGGCAAGCCTTTACCAGAGCCTAAGGTTATCTGCATTTACTTGTTGTTTTTGTTCATTTTCTCTTTAGATTATCTTAAGCCTCTTTACACACGTGGTACAGATCAAACCATATTATGATTAATCAATTATAAATTACAAGAATAGTTTTTTCTTCATCCGCTACTCGTCTCCAATTTGATATATTTAGGTAGTAATAAAGGAAGGTTTGTCGACGATTCTACCGGAAGATTTGTGGACGAATCTACCGGGAGATATAACTAGAGCGATCCTCGGAAGACTCCCGCTTGGAAGCGTTGCATCGTGCAAGTGTGTTTGTAAATCATGGCGCGATCTGATAGGAGGGGCTGAGTTTGAGACGTCGTATACTCGGAAACCATGGCTGGCTTTCCACGACGAACACAAATGGTGCTTAGTCAGCGATGGGGCCTTCAGGCCAATTTTGATATTCCAATTGCATACTTCCCACTTTGGACATTTAAATAGTTGTGGTAACGGGCATGTTGTAATTGATTCGGCTAATGGTTTGCTTTTGGTGCGGCATGCATGCGATAATATTCTTGTCATATGCAATCCATTGACCCGTGAATATGCCAGGCTTCCTCATCTGCCTACGAATTTGTGTTTCCAGAAATCCATATTTGGATTTGGAGTGAGCAAAATAAGCGGACAATATAAGATTTTATATGGCGATGAAAATGGCTCTTGTTATATATACACTCTAGTAAGTGGAGGGTTGTGGAGAAGCGTCACAGTAGCAACACCAAGCTTGCCACATGAGCGTGGTGCACCATGTTTGAACGGAAATCTTCACTGGTTAGTATCTGATTTAGAAGGCAATAATCTCTTGGTAGGGTGCTTTGATCTTGAAACTGAGCTCTATACCGATTTTTCTCTTCCACTTGCTCCCTCCCGTGAAAGAGATATACATAAATATTGTCTACGTGTTTTGGAGGATCGACTATGTTTATGCGACACTTCGGATCAATTGCATGCCGATATTTGGAAGATGAATAACTACGGAGATACAGAATCTTGGGTTAGAGAATACACATTTGACATCCGAGGTGACATCTTTGGACTAGTTTCCCCACTCAATGTTTTGGAAAATGGTGACTTGGTATTCGCAACGAGTTCAACTAATCGACTATTTAAGAACTCCAAGAGCACAAATACTATTGCAACATATGGATTTTTTCGACGAGTACATAGCTTTTATTATTCAAGTATTGCTTTCTACACCCCAAGCTTTCTTTCACTCTCCATCATGGGGATTGACAATGTTGAGTCATTTAAAGGGATAGCAAATCCATTGATACTTTAATTTGATCCTTATTTATTTTATTATTTCAACTTCCACATCATATCATAAAATTTGATTGTATAAGTATATATTACTGAAACAGTATTTATTTGTCGAACTTTTTCATAACAAATCATGCAGATTATCGACATTGAAATATTTGAAGAAAAATTTTAAAAATATATGAGAAATATTGGAAGAATATTTGAACAATTGGTATGCTATGTAAAGGATTTTGTCACAAATATTCCACAAAATCTAAAGAGACAGAAGGCAATATGGTGAAAAATCTATGGCATATTGTAGATGATTATTACCCATATCCATATAGAAAAATAAATCAATATTTATTTATGTGTGTGTGTTTTAAATTGTAGAAGTATAGAACAATCAAAACGACCTCACATGGGAAATGGATGCTTCAAGCTTTCATCAAAGCCCAAGGTTTTCTTCATTTACTTGTTATTTTTCAAAATTCTGGTTCTATTTATGTTTAGATTATCTTAAGCCTCTTTAATCTTTCTGATATATTTAGGGAAAAATGAAGGATGATTTGTTTGAAACTCTACCGCAAGAGATTGTGACAGAGATCATGCGCAGACTCATGATTAGAAGCATTATGAGGTGCAAGTACGTTTGTAAATCATGGCGCTATCTTATAAAGGGGGTTGAGTTTGCGACATTGTATACTCCGGAACAATGCCTGGCTTTCGCTCTTCCCGACCATCAGTACATAGTTTGCGATGAGACCTACAAGCCACTTCTCCGATTCTTGTTGCCTAGTCCTAACAGTCGGTGTTTAAATAAACCATGTATCGAATGTTCTGTAATTGATTCAGTTAATGGTTTACTCTTGCTGTGGGATGAATGCGCTAATAATATTTTCGTATGCAATCCAATGACTTGTGAATATGCGGTGCTTCCTCCTCCGACTATTCTTGAGAGATGGCATGGTGCCGTTTTTGGATTTGGAGTAAGTAAAAGAACGGGGAAATATAAGATATTATGTGGTACTTGCGACCGCCTGTCTTGCTGTTTATGTGTATACACTCTAGGACGAAGAGGAGGGTCATGGAGAAGCATAGCAGCACTAGACGACTCTATACGACACAGTCTTGTAGATCGACTACAGGTCGCTCCATTTTTTAACGGAAATCTTCATTGGCTGTCATTTGATTTAGGGAAAAATCTCTCGATGTGTTACTTTGATCTTGAAACTGAGGTGTTTACCAGTTTTTCTCTTGATCTTCCCGATATATTACAATTTTCCAAGCTACATATTTTCGAGAATCGACAAAGTTTATATTTGTGCGCCACTACGGATAATTGCCATATTGTTATGTGGAGGATGAATACCTATGGCGTTACGAATTCTTGGATTAAAGAATATACTATCAACAATCTACCACATGGGCGTGGATTTGTTTACCCACTCAAAGTACTGGCAAATGGTGACTTGTTGTTTGCAGTGGATCTTAGTAATGAACAATATATCTTCTCCAAAAACACTGAAGAAACTATTGTTACAGATAGTCTTCTAGGTTATACAATGTATTCTTGCAACATTTCTCTTTACACCCCAAACTTTCTTTCACTCACAACACTAGGAATTGACAATGTTGAGAGATTAAAAGTCGAAATATTTCTTGACTCTTGTGATTCGACCTCTTGATGGTCTATTGTATTACTTTTGGTTTCTTACATTAATTTTATTTTATATGTAACAGACAATTACTTGTACTCGCTAATCGCTATGAAATATAAACTATGTTGTTCAATGATTCAGCGGTATACTGTGAAATGTTTTTATTGTTTTATCTTGTCCGTAAGGAATATTTTATATAGTAGTATAGGAATATTTTATATAGTCGTATACATTAATAACAACTGAAACAAATTATGAATTATGAAGATTAAAAAATAACTCGTATTTAAATAAAAGTTTGAAAAAAAATATAGTAGTATGTGAGTTTCATTTTTTTTATATTAATTTTGTAATAAAATGTTAGTTGAATATGAAAACTACTATTTATGAAAAGTGATTCGGATCTCCTTGCAGCAAAAAGGCGATTTCGTCGCCTTAGCGGCCCCCACACTCCGGTCCGACATCATGTGAGGGGGTTCAAATAATATGGGACAAGGAGTAACATATAGTCATCAATAGACATTAGATATGAGGATGGGGTAAACAAATTATATCCGAAATTTAGTTTATTTATATCCTAATATTAGGCCATTATTATGTGATTCATATGGAAAATAACTTCCCCTATTTTTAAGATAGACAATATATTACTCCCTCGTCCATAAAAAATAGAGCGATTGGTGTATGACACGAGTTTTAATGTAGAATTGGTAAAGTAAAAAAGAAGGGAAAAAAGTAAGAGAGAAAGATAAAAAGTAAGTGAGAAGTAGTGTTAGTTGAATGATGTATATGGTTATTATTTGTTAAAAACTTTCCATAAATAATTGTGTTATATTTTTTGTGGACGGCAAAAAATAGTAAATGTGATCTATTTTTTGTGGACGGAGGGAGTAGTTTTTTTCTAAAATACATGTTTTGCATGATTTAAATACTCCACCTTTGCCTTTTTCGATTTTCGTTCATTATTTTAAACTAGTTCAACCTACGCGCGTTGCGCGAACGACGATCTTTAATATTGTATACTATAATATATCGATTTTAGTAAGTTTATCTATTTATTTAAATATAAATATTCTCTGTGTGATTGCTTATATGGGTTTGATTGTTTTAATAAATTCCTTTACTTTCAGAAATAATTCTTAATAAATAAATTCGTTTTATTTCTACTCTCTAACTTTATTTTAAATAAATCACACTTCATCAACATATCAATATTAAAAACAATGGTTGTTATCCACTTATAATATTTCAATAATGAATTATAAATCACGTTACTAATAGATTTCATAATAAAAAGTTAAGATTTCCTCTTAAGGTACAATAAATTAAAATTACAATAAATGTAAATATTTTGTCAATTAAAGTCGATACACTCTATATCTTCTCTAAAAAATTTACAGCATCAAAGAAAAGACACTCTTGAAGAAAAATAAAACACAACATTCCTTTTATTAGCCAAAGGCCTATATCCTAATTTTAAAAAGTACTATGTGGAGAAAAAACTCTTTTTCCATCATTCAAAAGCTCCGTTAGAAACAGAAGCCCTCTCTCTAGAATAACCAGCGCCGATTCACCTTGCCGTCTCAACCGGTCGTCGACGTCTTTTTGAAGTATCTCTCTCCACTTCTCTTCTTTTCAGAAGGCAACTGTGTCTGTGTGGATGATACTCTTCTGAATGATGCCAAATAATTCCCTATGTGAACAAACTACCTATAAAATTGAAGAATAAAAAAATTAATCAAACTAAAAACATAAAATAACATGAAAGGAAACTAATCTGTTAAGCTCATGAATTTATCTGCAATAAATGACAAAGAAAAGAATAGTAGATGAACAATAAACACAAAGATGGTAAAGACTTTAGAGAGAAGAAAATTAAGCCAACCTTTCAACAATAAACAGATAAACAGTTCAAAGAGAAGAAAGTTGAGCGAATCTTTTATGCCGATGAATTCAGCCGCAACATATACCATAAAAAGAGATAATTAGATGAACAATGAACAGAAAGATGGTTTAAGGAGAAGAAACCTCCTAGTGGCGCTGAGAATGAGAGGGATGTCGTGCTGGCGTATCTGGGTCCTGGGAGGAGGCGGGGGGCAGTATTTTCGGGTGGGGGGTTCGGGGAGGGTGCAGGGTGTGGTGCAGTGCGAGCAGGATTTGAGCAGCGGGCAGTGCGATAAGTGTTTGTCCGAGGCCATCCAACGGCTGAGGACGGAGTGCGCGACGTCTCCTTGGGGTGACGTGTTCTTGGCTAAGTGTTACGCTCGCTACTCTGTTTCTCAGACTCAGGCGAGGTGATTAAGTATGGGATGAACGTGGGAGCGAGATAGTGGTTTAGTGGTGAAAAACAGTTTTGCTAATGTTTTTTACTTTCATTCTACGTTAAATATACATAAAATATCTTTAACTGTCCCACTAATTTTAGTTGACAGAAACCTCCCAAAATTATAGGGAAACAAAATAAATTAGTTAAATTCTATCCCTACAATTATAGAATTCAAATTTATGTTAAATTTTAAATTTACAAACAAAATACCGTTCTTTAAAATTTGGGCACAAATTAAAATGATTCTTTAATTGGAATTATAGTAAAATCATATTCATGGATTTATTATTGGGAAACAAAAAATCATTATAATTACGATTCTTTAAAAATGATTACAATTGAATTATAAATTATTTACTTAAATATCCCCAAAATTCCCCTTATTTCCCTAAATACCCCCAAATCACCCCTTTTATATATTGTATAGATGTATAGATATGGGTTGGGCCATTTGGGCCTGCAAGTCTGTTAGCATCTTTTTATTCGTTTCTCTGTAGGCCCGTATAGAAAAGAAAATAATGTGTGATATTCTAGCTGGAAATTCTTACAAAAATTCATTTCCTTTGAAGGAAAATTTCAAACTTGGAATAACAAACCTTGTGAAATTTAGGATGTTACCGTTTTGTATTCAACAAAAAATGAAGCATTAGGTAAAAATTGAATAATTGTGATGTCCTATAAAATCTCAACTGACAAAACAAAAGGCAATTAGATGATTATTAATCTCTATATATATGTGTGTTATCTTCATTCACTAGAAGGAGAAAGAAGCAATGGGGATTTTTTGTTGCAAGCCTTTATTAGAGCCCAAGGTTTTATTCCTTTACATGTTTTTTTTTGTTCATTTTCCTTTGGACTATCTTAACCTCTTTTAACTTGTGACACTAATTAAACCCAATTACGGTTAATAATAAAATTACAAGAATAGTGTTTTCTATATCTGCAATTTGATATATTTTGATAATAATGAAGGAAGATTTGTTGACAAATCTACCGGGAGAAATTACGAGAGAGATCGTGGGAAGACTATCGACTAGAAGCATTCAAACGTGCAAGTGTGTTTGTAAATCATGGCGTCGTCTAATAGAAGGGGATGAGTTTAAGACGTTGTATATTCGGAAACCATGTCTGGCTTTCCCTCATGAACACGAAGGGTGCGCAGTCTGCGATGAGGCCTTTAATATTCAACAAGTTATAATCATAGCCACAATGTAATTGATTCGGCTAATGGTTTCTATTTGGTGTGGCATGCATCGTTACCTAATCAATATTTTAACTAAAATATTGTACTCCATATGTAAACACCCTATCGTTACCTAATCTATTTTTTTTCAGTACATCTTATTTTCAATGCCAATGTCACATTGGTTAATCGCTATATTTTGGTGTTGTGGTATTCCGACATTTGGTTACATACACCGTAGTTTTATAGGATGTAGAAAATAAACCCAAATAAAATTAAGGCCTTTTTATTTGTCGTTGTATTTCCATCACAAGTCATACGGATTATTGACATTGGAAAAATTTGAAGTGAATTTAAAAATATATGAAATATATTGGAAGAATATTTGAAAATTAGAGATGCTATGTAAAATCACAATTGTCCCACATAATCTCAAAAGACACAAGGCAATCTGATTATTACCCATATAGAAAAATAAATCTATATATGTGTGTGTGTGTGTGTGTGTGTGTGTCTTAACTCTTAAACTTGTAGAAGGATAGAAAGAAACAAGAAACCCAGGCATGGGAAATGGGTGCTTCAAGCCTTTACCAAAGGATTTGGAACCTAAGGTTTTCTTCATTTACTTGTTAATTTTTAAAATTCTTGTTCTATTTTTGTTTAGATCATCTTGAGCCTCTTTAAACTTTCTAATATATTTCAATAATAATGAAGGATGACTATATTTCAATAACAATGAAGGATGATTTGTTTGCAACTCTACCGCAAGAGATTGTGACAGATATCATGCGTAGACTCACGATTAGAAGCATTATGAGGTGCAAGTTTGTTTGTAAATCATGGCTCCATCTTATAGAGGGGGTTGAGTTTGCGAAATCATATACACCGGAACCAGGCCTGGCTTTCGATGTTCCTGGCCATGGGTTCAAAGTTTGCAATAAGACCTTCAGACTGGCTTTCGAAGTCCTGTTGCCTAGACCTGACATGCCATGTTCAACTAATCCTTGTATCCAAAGTGTTGTAATTGATTCAGTTAATGGTTTGCTCTTGATGTGATGAATGCACTAATAATCTTTTCGTATGCAATCCAGTGACTCGTGAATATGTGATGCTTCCTCATCCGCCTACTCCTAAGACTAGCCGTGCCATTTTTGGATTTGGAGTGAGTGAAATACGTGGGCAATATAAGATTTTATGCGGTACTTTTAATCGTCGATCTTGGTCCTTTTATGTATACACTCTAGGAGGGTTATGGAGAAACATAGAAGTTCCACGAGGACTAGACAGTTTTATTAAACAACGTCCTGTAGAACGAATACAGGTTGCTCCATTTTTTAATGGGAATCTCCATTGGTTGGCATCTGATTTAGTGGGAAATATCTTGATGTGTTGTGTTAATCTTGAAACTGAGTTGTTTACCAGTGTTTCTCTTCCTCTTTGCGACGTATATTTTTCTCAGCTACGCATTTTGGAGGATCGACTATATTTATGTCTATGCGATAGGTTAGATAATTACCATGTTGTTATTTGGAGGATGAATACCTATGGAGATACGAACTCTTGGACTAAAGAATATGCGTTCAACAATCTACCCAATAGGTGTGGATTTGTTTACCCACTTAAAGTATTGGCAAATGGTGACTTGTTGTTTGCAGTAAAACTTTACAATGAACTATTTATCTACTCCAAAAATACTGAAATCACTAAGATAAATGGTTTTCTTCAAGGATATACAGGGCATTCTTGCAACATCTCTTTTTACACCCCACACTTTTTTTCACTCTCGACACTGGGAATTGACAATGTTGAGTTATTAGAAGACATAATATTTCTTGAATCACCTGATTCAAACCCTTGATGTTCTATTGTATTTCTTTGGATTCTTACATTATTTTTGCTTTATGTGTACTACTATTAAACAACTTAAACTCCTTATAAAATAAACTATGTTGATGGAATACTTTTGTGATAGTGGTATGTTGTGTAATGTTTTATTTGTTTTATCTTGCAGAGGAGAATATGTTTTTATATTAGTACTAGTACTACCTTCGTCTAACTCTAAGTGTAACATTTCTTATTCAGCACGAGATATTATGCAGATATTATGCAATGTTGTTGTGCAATTTAAGATACTCCCTCCGTTCCTTGTTAATAGAGACATTTCTTTTCGGCACACTGTTTAAGAATAATGTGTTAAATGGACGGTGAAAAAAGTAAGAGATAATAAAGTAAGAGAGATGAAGAGAGAATAAGTAAAGAGGGGAGAATTTGTCACGCCCGCACTACCTAAGGATAGTATAGTATGGAAATTCGTGACTAAAAGGGAAGGGTTATGAGAAGTGGGGATGAGAACTAGGAATGAGCAATAACAAGTACAAACTCAAACCAAAGATTATCAAAATATCATGTACTACATCCTGGAATACTTGAGTAAGGGTTTATACAGGACCAAAACATAGATCTATGATGCAAAATAGGATTAGTAGTTCTAGCTTTCACAACGGAAGTAAACAACACGGTTTCATGTATAGGGACATGAACATCAGAGGTCTTATTAGATCAAACTCAAAAAGGACTTTCTCTCAACATCCTTGCTTCACCATTTTTTGCAGCTCAACCTGCACATTTAGAAATACATACAGGGTTGAGTACAGGAATACTCAATGAACACAGTGCCGAAAGATACAATTATACATTTGAAAGCATCGTCAAGTCATCATGGCAACACTCATGGATTTTCACCTAAAAGGCCTGAGCTTGCTAAAATTTTATTTTCAACCCCGGTCTAACTTCCTTTACCATATCTTAACATTTGTGTAGGTGGCCACCTTCCACGACGGTCACATGACCGGCCAACGGCTCACGGTCCATTTGTGTACACTAGTCCAAGCAAGGTTGCGGCCTTACTTGAACCCGAATTCGATTATAACATTTTTGGCATAACCAAGGCAGATAGGCATAAATCGTTTATGTCAGGACAATAACATTTGACGAGCATGAGTTTGGATTGTTACAAAAACTCATCTCGAAATTACTTTGGGATTTTTATCCACATTAGTATGTAGGATAGAAAGCTCACCTTATTCACTTTCCAAGATATTGGGAATTACTCTGTCTCAATGACAATTTCCTTCCGTTTCCTCCCTTTTCAATCAAAATACAACCCAAGTTTAGCTATGAGGAATATTTTAACTCAAGATATGCAACTAGTTCTTATCTATTCATCTTTTATTTCTATATTAATAGTTAAATTATTAATGCTTTTCGGAAAGAGGCTGGGGCACAACTATTTTTGTAGCAACATATAAAACTTCATTGGTTGATATCAGATTTATTGGGAAATCAATTGATATGTTGCTTTGATCTTGAAACTGAGCTCTTTACCAGTCTTTCTCTTCCCGACAAATTAGAATATTACTCTCAATTACGTATTTTTGAGGAACGACTATGTTTATGTTCATGGTATGCTTCAGTTAATTCTTTTATTGTTATTTGGAGGTTGAATTCCTATGGAGATACGAATTCTTGGAGTAAGGAATATACATTGGACAGCCTACCACATGAGAAAGAACTTGTTTATCCACTCAAAGTATTGGCAAACGGTGACTTGTTGTATGCAGTGCGGCGTAATAGTAATCTATTTATTTACTCCAAAAATACTAAAACTACTATTGTGACATATGTTCGTCTTCAAGGACATCACTTAGCTTCTTCTAACATCTCTTTTTACACCCCAAGCTTTCTTTCGCTCAAAGCCATGGGGATTCACAATGTTGAATCATTAATAGGAAAAATAATTCTTAACTCATTGTGAAATTCAAACTCTTGATGGTCGATTATATTTTTTCCTTGGAATCTTACATTATCTTTGTTTTGTGTAACATACAATTACTTATGAAATACAAAACAATTTTGGTGGAATACTTTTGTGAATCAATATTTTTAGCTTGCTTAGCCTTGGGGTTGGGGAACATTTTCTTTAGTAATATAGTACTACATCCGTCCCAATGATGACCCAAAATTGTGTTCGGTATCTCTCATTTCTAGCAAGAAGAAATAAAAAAAAGGACGAATAGTTGTATACATGCCATGTACTCATTGAAAGAAAGTTATAAATTTAGAATAACCAAACTTATCAAATTTAGGATGTTTTTCGTTTTGTATTGAACAAAAAAAATGAGGCATTAGGTCAAAATTGAATAATTGTGATGTCCTGTTTCTCGACAAAACTAATTCTTTGTCGTTGGTGTTGCTTTCGTCAACAATCACCATATATACATATTAATTCTCTAATTTTCCTGCCCTAAATAATACCATATTACGAACACTGGTTTGGCCCCACCATTAAATCCTAGGGAGCATAAAAAAATAAAAAAACTGCTCCTTCCATCCTCCAATCATTTTTCATTTTGATCCGACACGAATTTTAAGAAATATAAAGAAAAATGGATAAAAAAAGTTAATGGAATACGAGTCTCACTTTTATATATTAATTTTATAATAAAATGTGAGTGGAATGAACTAATAAATCTGGGGTCTATTTCCCATTTATGGTAAAAATAAAAGTGGACAATTAATAGAGGACGAAGGGAGTATTAAAATGATGCCCTTTTTATTTGTCAAACTTTTTTCATCACACAATCATGCAGATTATCGACATTGTAACCATATGAAGAATATTTGAAAACTATGTGAAAAATATTGAAAAAATATCTGAAAAATAAGCATGCACTCATGAAATTAATGTGTTGTTCACAAAATCTCAATAGACAGAAGGCAGTCTGGTCAAAATTGATAGCATAGCATTTAGATGATTATTACCCATATCCATATAGAAAAATAAACCTATATAGTAATATATAAATGTGTGTGTGTGTGTGTACCTTAATTGTAGAAGGAGATAGAAGAAAGACGGCCAAGCATGGGAAATTGTTGTTTCATGCCTTTATTAGAGCCCAAGGTTTTCTTCATTTACTTGTTATTTTTTTTCAAGTTAAGATTATTTTAAGCCTCTTTAAACTTTCTTATATATTTCAAATTTGAATAATAATGAAGGTTGATATATTCACATCTCTACCAAGTGAGATTATGATAGAGATCATGCGTAGACTCACGTTTCAAAGCATTTTGAGGTGCACGTTTGTCTGTAAATCATGGCGCCGTCTTATAAAGACTATGTACACACCAAAACAAGGCCTGCCAACGTATACATCGGAACCATGCCTGGCTTTTGCTTCTGTAGGCCATGAATTCAAAGTCTGCGATGAGGCCTTCAAGCCACTTCTCCGAGTCTGTTTGCCTGTTCCTGAGAATCCATGGGTAAATAAGAATAGCAACCGTTGTTATGTAATTGATTCAGCTAATGGTTTGCTCTTGGTGTGGAATGCGAATATTCATAATCTTTCCGTATGCAATCCAATGACTCATGAATATACAGTGCTTCCTCTTGCGGATGTACTTAGGGATAGCAATGAGGTCGTTTTTGGATTTGGTGTGAGTAAAATAAGTGGGCAATATAAGATTTTCTATGGTGCATATATATATGAAACTCGGTCTTGGTCTTGTTATGTATACACGCTAGGAGGAAGAGGACAGTCGTGGAGAAGCCTGGTTGTACCAGCACTAGGCCGTCCCATACAACAACTAATGATTGCTCAATTTTTGAATGGAAATCTTCATTGGTTGACATCGGATTTAGCGGGAACTAAACTGATATGTTGCTTTGATCTTGAAACTGAGCTCTTTACCAATCTCTCTCTTCCCGACAAAGTAGAATGTCACGCTGAATTACGTATTTTAGAAGAACGACTATGTTTCTGTACATATGCTTCTCATATTGCTATTTGGAGGTTGAATTTCTATGGAGATAAGAATTCTTGGAGTAAGGAATATTTGTTCGACAACCTACCACATGGGAGAGGACTTCTTTACCCACTCAAAGTAGTGGCAAATGGTGACCTGTTGTATGCAGCGCGGTTCAATAGAAATCTATTTATCTACTCCAGAAACACTAGAACTGTTGTGACAAATGGTCGTCTTCAAGGATATGACTTATATTCTTCTAACATCTCTTTTTACACCCCAAGCTTTGTTTCGCTCAAAGCTATGGGGATTCACAATGTTGAGTCATTACAACACAAAATAGTTCGTGACTCATTGCAAAATTGAAACTCTTGATGGTAGACTATACTTTTCTGGATTCTTACATTATTTTATTTTATGTGTAACATATATACAATACACAATTTTGGTGCAATAATTTTGTGAATTGGTATATTGTGGAGTGGTTTTACTGATTAGCTTAGCATTGTTCGGGAATATTTTGTATAGTACTATTAGCTAATAAAGACTAGTGAAACCGACGTGGTCATCATAAAATATGTTGGATATCTCTTATTTATAACGAGTAGAAATTAAAAAATAAATAAATAAATTAGTACGCAAGCCGTGTACTCCCTTGTTTTGTATTAAAAGAAAATGAAGCATTAGATCAAAATTGAATAATTGTGATGTCCTCTTACTCGACAAAACTGGTTCTTTGTCGTTGGTACCAACAATCACCGTACGTACGTGTCTCTAATTATTACTCCCTTCGTCCCAATAAATATGAAACGTTGGTTTTTCGGCTTGAGATTTTATGTAGTACTATTGTTTTGTGATTTAAGGAAGAGAAGGTAAAGTAAGAGAACAGAAAAGGTTGATACTCCCTCAGTTCCCAAAGAATATGCACTTTGGTTGGGTTCGGCATATGTTTTAATGTAAAATTGGTAAAGTAAGAGAGAGATATAGAGAAAAAGTAATTAAAGTATTGTTAATGGAGAATAGGTCCCACCTAATGAGAGAGAAGTCTTTCCAAAATTAGAAATGCATATTATTGTGGGACGTACTAAAAAGAAAGAAGTGTTTATTCTTGTGGGACGCGGGAGTATGATGTTATTTTTATTTTAGGAAACGTTTCATTTTTAATGGGACATGCCAGAGGAAGTACTCAATTAAATGATTCTCTAATTCACCGACCCTAAATAGTACTCGCTTCATCCAACTAAGTTGAATCATATTCCTTTTTTGGGCGTCCCAACAAATAGAGTCATTTTCCTTTTAGATAGAAAAAAATCTAAACACTACTTTATTATGTCATCTACTTTACTCTCTCTAATCTCTCCTACTTTTTTCCTCTCTCCACAGCACAATTTCTAAATTTGTGTGTCACAAAAATTTTTGCTCGAATTTAACTGGGAGGGATGGAGTACCATACTACTATGAATATTGGTTTGGGCCCCACCATCAAATCCAAAAGTGCCACGGTGGACGCATCAGGAGAAGGAAAAAAACACCAATTAAAAATGATGGCCTTTTTATTCTTCAAACTTTTTCATCACACAATCATATTGATAATCGACATTGTAACCATATGAAGAATAACTGAAAAATATAGTATACAAATATTGAAAAAGATATTTGAAAAATAGCCATGAACTCATGAAATTTACAGAAGGAGCACCAAAGCGCAGCTACGAGGTTTAATGAATTAGCCGAACATGAAGGAATTACCGTTGAGGTCTTGCCTTTTGGCATCAACCCTCATCAAGGGCTTCTCTTCCATTCTTCCCAATTGCTACGGCTTGCATATCCGCGTCTGGGCCGTTAACAACACCATCCCATCCAACGACCACGTGGATTCGCCCTAAGACGGCGTTCTCTCCGTTTTCAGGACACGTTGATAGGGACGGAACTGATAATCTCTCTGTATAGTTAGTTAGCTTATTTTATGTTTTATTATTTAGTTATTATGTTTTGATTTAGGCAAAACATATTCTCAGGTCCTTATACTTTAATCAAAATGTTCATTAGGTCCTCATACAAATTTTTCGTTTTAATAGGTCCTTATACCTTTCTCATAAATTTCATCACATCTTCGTACAATTTTTTCGTTTTAGTAGGTCCTTATACTTTAATTATAACTTTTATTAGGTCCTTATACAATTTTTTATTTTAAGATATTCTTTTACTTTTATCTTAGATAATAATTTATATTTAATTAAATTTAATGAACCTTTTAATTTTATCATTTAACTTATCTTATAATTATAAATATTCAGGAAACGTATCTTTCAATATAAATATAAATAATCAATTGAAAATTCGGATAGTTATTCTAAAAAAAACTTCGATTTTAATCTTCAATCATCACGGTTAATCTTTTTATTATTCTCTACAACTTATTGAGATTATTGGATAACAAGATGATATTATATTTATAGATTATGCTAAGTTAAATAATGAAATATTAAAAAGTTCATTAAGTTTAATTAAATTTAGATTATTATCCAAGATAAATGTAAAAAAATCCCTAAAATAAAAAGATTGTACAAGGACCTAATGAAAGTTATGATAAAAGTACAAGGACCTACTAAAACGAAAAATTGTACGAGGACCTGATAAAAATATTGTGAAAAGTATAAGGACCTATTAAAACAAAAAAATTGTACAAGGACCTAATGAACATTTTGACTAAAGTATAAGGACCTAAGTATGTATTTTGCCTTTGATTTATTTTCTCTAGTGGTTTTGCTTCAGTCAACAATCATCTATCTCCATTTTTTTTTACTAATTCTCTAATTATCCTGCCCTAAATAATGCTCACTCTGTCCAAAAAAATAGACAAAGTTGTAAATGACACGGGTGTTAATATATAATTGGTGAAGTAAGAGAGAGAAAGAGAAAGAAAATGTGGTGGAAGTTGTGTTAGTATATTGCGGGGTCCACATTTAGAATAATGTGTATGACTAGTATTGGTTTAAAACTTTCCAGTTATATAATTAGTGTTATTTTGGTTGACGGCCCAAAATGGTAACACTTGTCTATTTTTTTGGACGGAGGGAGTACCGTAGTTGTAACGCCCCACTTTTTGAACCCTAATTTTCAAACCCTAAAGTGCTTGCATTTATTTCTTTTAATGCCATGAAGTCCGTAAATTGTTAAGTGATTTCTTTGGTGACCTAATTTTACTTCGGAGTTATGATTGTGGGTTGACTGAGTCAACTTCGTTGAATATGTGACGTGGGTATTTTGAATTATTGATGTGCGGTGAATTTAATTGTTTTCGAATAATTGGTGATTTATTATACGAGCTCGAAATTTGTGGTGGTAGAATCATAATGTTAATTTAATTAAATCCTTCCCTTAAGGATTATTTATTGGACTCAATTCCGTGTTGAACCGATAAATCAAATAAATAATACAAGTCCAATCTTAAAAAGAATAAATTGTGGGCTACACAATTTAAATAAAATATCATTACTTGAATCCCAAACCAATCTTAAATAGTAAATCCCTATTTCTTGTATTGATCACCAAAACTTTCCTTGGTTACTGGTAATAACAGAATATATATGTAAATAAAAGATATTGCAGAGATCTCCCCTCTCTCTTTATTCCGCAAATCTCATTTCAAAATTCATTCTGTCATTGCAGAATGAAGTATGTTTACTATTTTGTTTATTTATTTAGCAAATAAATTGCCAAATTTCCTTCCTCCCACATCATGCTCCTCCTTTGCAATCTGCCAGAAATCTTTCCAAAATTTAGACCACAATTTATTCTCGGTTATATTAATCCCCATACCCTAATCTCTCCTCCTCACACAAAATTCGCAGTCACTCACTTCTCACTTTTGAATCACAAAAATTCTTCCCCAAGCGGAGGAGAAAGAAGTAGGGAATTCATTAATCTTCCTCACCAAATCCTAATTTCTTCATAAGGTGAATTCATGTTTACACCGAGAAATTTGGATCAAATTCGGAAGGGGAGAACCAGAAGCTTCGATCTTTTTGTTGCCTAAGCCGATTTGTTCAGTGAAGGTATGTATCTTCCCCAACCGAATTCCGCTGCCATACTACTACTTCCTGCACTGTTATCTTTTAAATCCCTTAATCGAATAAACCGAAGCATACTAAACTAAAGAATCAAACTTTATTTCACGAAATCAATTAAGAACTTACCTTGTGTGGTTGTTCGGGGAGAAACGGCGGGTTCTGTTTCGGGGATCGGATTTGATTTGATCTGCTCTTTCATTTTCTGTTTAGGAAGGAGGGAGGGCATGCTGTTCTGTTTCTTTTTCAAAAAAGAATATATTGTGTTTGTGTGTGTGGTTGAATAGGAGTAGTCTATTGTTTTTTTATTCTTGTTTAATTATTTATTTTTGAGAAGGGGAGTAATTGTTTTATTTCTTGTTTAACTACAATTCCTGTAATATTTAAAATGTTTGGGTAATGTAGAAAGTGGTGGAAGAGTAGGGGTGACAAATCGTGCGTGTTGTGTCGTTATCGTGTCGACGAGTAGGGGTGGCAAATCGTGCGTGTTGTGTCGTTATCGTGTCGACATGATAACAACAAACACGAACACGACCCGTTGAGAAAACCCCAAAAACGAACACGAACACGACCCGCTACCTTCACACACGAACACGACACGAACCCATTAACGACACGAACCACTTCGGGTCAACACGACACGATAACACATATATGACACGACACAATAATGACACTATAATAATGACACGAACCCAATAAGCTTTGACACATACCCATTAATTTCGTGCGGGTTCGTGTCGTGATATCGTATCTTGCCAAAAATTGTAAGCCCTATGGAAGAGTATATTTTTGGTTTCTACACTAAATTCTTTTCACTTAATCTTGCGTAGGGGGAAAGTTGAAAACATTTAACATTAATTGGTGTTTTCTTTATAAATGGAATGGAAGGCAGTTCGTGTATTTTGGGAAGAAAAGGGAGTATTTGATTTCCTTTATTATATTTTTGAATCTTTGTCAACACAAATGTGGAATGGGAAGAGTGTGTACTGCACGTGTATTCTGGAAGGGAGTAAATTTTTGTTCATGATTTAAATCTTTTTCTCTCTTTGTTGAATGGGTTTGCATAATTAATTTGGGCCGATTCTTTTAAGGCAGTGGCCCGACTTCTTTTAAATATCTTGGGCTGAGTATATTGACTTTTATTGGAACTATATAGTGTTTTAATCTTTGGGCTGCTTTAATAAAATTTGTTGGGGCGTGAGCGGACGGAATTAATCAAGGAGACCAAGTTCTAATTGGGAAGAATTCATAATCATATCAAGAAAATAATTAAAGCCTTAGGAAGTATGCATCTTATCTATTGTTTGATTTCTTATGTTGATATATGTGTTATTTAATATCTAAAGGTGATATCTTGCACGCGAAACGTGATACAAGGGGAAGAATATAGTTGGGAATTAAGCGCTTTGAGGTGGGCTTTATTGATGGCATAGCATTTAGATGATAATTACCCATATAATAAACATACTTATGGTCCATAAGGCAAATTCTGTCAAATATCAAAGCAAATCTCAACCCTTGGATCCTCAGATTAGATGGTTGTGATCATAATACCCGAGATACATTATTACACTAAAAGCGTTACATTATTAACTAGGCTACATGATTAGACTGCACAATCTACATTATTAGACTACAGCTGTTACATTATTAGTCAAGCTACATTATTAGACTACACAATCTACATTATTAGGTGACACGTGGCATTAATCTAACGGTTACATTACAGGATCCAATGGCTGAGATTTGCTTTGATTTTTGACAGAATTTCACTTATAGACCTGATCACATCCCTATACTTATATGTGTGTGTGTATCTTAATTGTAGAAGGAGAGATAGAAGAAAGACAGCCAAGCATGGGAAATTGCTTACATCTCTACCGCGTGGGAAATTGTTTCAAGCCTTTACCAGAGCCCGAGGTTTTCTTTATTTACTTGTTATTTTAGCCTCTTTATTTAAACTTTCTTATATATTTCAAATTTTGAATGATAATGAAGGATGATTTGCTTACATCTCTACCAAGTGAGATTATGATAGAGATCATGCGCAGACTCACGTTTCAAAGCATTTTGAGGTGCATGTGTGTTCGTAAATCATGGCGCCATCGTATAGAGACTATTTACACACCAAAACAAGGTCTCCCAACGTATACATCGGAACAATGCCTGGCATTTGCTTATATGGACCATGAGTACACAGTCTGCGATGAGGCCTTCAAGCCACTTCTCCAAGTCTATTTGCCCGTTCCTTGGAGTCGATGTGTAACTACGGGTAACGACTTTTGTTTTGTAATTGATTCAGCCAATGGTTTGCTCTTGGTGTGGAATGGGCGTAGTAATAATCTTTTCGTATGCAATCCAATGACTCGTGAATATGCAGTGCTTCCTCGTGCGCCTGTACCTTGGGGTAACGATGGTGTCATTTTTGGATTTGGTGTGAGTAAAATAAGTGGGCAATATAAGATTTTATTTGGTACGTATAAAACTCGGTCTTGGTCTTGTTATGTATACACGCTAGGAGGAAGATCAGAACAGTTGTGGAGAAGCCTAGTTGTACCAGCACTAGACCGTCCCGAACAAAAGCTACTGGTTGCTCCATTTTTGAATGGAAATCTTCATTTGTTAACATCGGATTTGAAGGGAAATCAATTGATATGTTGCTTTGATCTTGAAACTGAGCGTTTTACCAGTTTTTCTCTTCCCGACAAAGTAGTATATTATTCTCAATTACGTATTTTAGAGGAACGACTATGTTTATGTTCATACTATGATTCAGGTAAACCTCATACTATTGTTATTTGGAGTTTGAATTTCTATGGAGATACGAATTCTTGGAGTAAGGAATATATGTTCGACAACCTACCACACGGGGAAGGACTTGTTTACCCACTCAAAGTATTGGCAAATGGTGACTTGTTGTATGCAGTGCGGTTCAATAGTAAGCTATTTATCTACTCCAAAAACACTCAAACTATTATGACTAATGATCTTCTTCAAGGATATTACTTATATTCTTCTCACATCTCTTTTTACACCCCAAGCTTTGTTTCGCTCAAAGCCATAGGGATTGACAATGTCAAGTCATTAGAAGGCAAAATAATTCGTGACACATTATGAAATTCAAACTATTGTTGGTAGACAATATTTTTTCTGCATTCTTAAATTATTTTATTCTGTGTGTAACATATATACAATAAACTATTTTGGTGCAATAATGTTGTGAATTGGTATATTCTGAAGTGGTTTTACTGATTAGCTTAGCCTTTGGGAATATTTTGTATAGTAATAGTATAGTACTATAAGCTAATAAAGACTATTGAAACCGATGTGATCATCATAAAATATGTTGGATACCTCTTTCTCAGAACTGTGCATACTTTTATTACGAGTGGAAATTAAAATAAATAATAAAAAATTAGTAAACAAGCCATATTGTATTCCCTTGATAGAAATTTTTAATTTGAAATTACCAACCTTATCAAATTTAGGATTTTTTTGTTTTGTATTAAAAGAAAATTGAAGCATTAGATCAAAATTGAATAATTGTGCTGTCGAAAAAACTGGTCCTTTGTGGTTGGTATCAACAATCACCGTATGTAGTATCTCTAATTATTACTCCCCTGTCCCAATAAATATGAAATGTTTGCTTTTCGGCTGGGATTGTATGTACTGTTATCTCTAATTATTACTCCCTTTGTCCCAATAAATATGAAATGTTTGCTTTTTGGCTTGGGATTGTATCTATTGTTATCTATAATTATTACTCCCTCTGTCCCAATAAATATGAAATGTTTGCTTTTCGGCTTGGGATTGTATGTACTGTTATTTTGTGAGTTAATGAAGAGAGGAGTAAAGTAAGATAACAGAAAAAGTAGATATGATATTATTTTCATTTCAAGAAACGTTTCATTTTTATTGGGATAGAAGTACTCCATTAAATGATTCTCTAATTCGCTGACTAATAGGGACCTAATATTCTATTTTATTCCGGAATGGAGATGATATTCTCTCCGTATATTTATCACCAATTTGATAGGAATTAATATGAGATTAATTCCTACTGAATAAATTATATGAAAAGAGAGCACAAAGGTAGGAAAATAGCATAGATTGGCGGTTTCTCAAAGAGGGAAAACCGAAGGAGAGAACGAGATTAATAATTGAATTTTTCATTCTGCTTGATAATGATAAAAAAAAACTCCACACATATTTATAATATGTGTGGTATAAAAGGATCTCCTATAAACTAGAAAAGCAATTCAAAAGCAAATCAAATCTAACTACTATGGAAAGTAAATAAAATCATAACAACTAAATAATAATACTAAAGAATAAATAAACTAAATAAATAAACGGAGAGAATATCAGCTCCCTTTCGAAATAAAATAGAATATCATGTCCCTATTAATAGGAATTAATATGAGATTAATTCCTATTGAATATATTATATGAAAAGAGAGCACACAAGGAGGAAAATAGCGTAGATTGGCGTATATTATATGAAAAGAGAGCACACATGGAGGAAAATAGCATAGATTGGCGGTTTCACCAAGAGGGAGAATCGATGGAGAGAGCATGATAAATATTAGTTTAATTCATTCTGCTTGATAATAATAAAAAAACTTCACACATATTTATAATATGTGTGGTACAAAAGGATCTCCTATAAATTAGCAAAAGCAAATCAAAAGCAAAGCAAATCTAATCACTATGGAAAATAAATAAAATCATAACAACTAAATGGTCCCTATTACCGACCCTAAATAGTACTCGCCTTGTCCCAACTAAGTTGAGTCATATTCATTTTTTCGGACATCCCAATAAAGTTGAATCATTGTTTTTAGATTAAAAAAAAACAAAATATCTAATATTATTTTATTCTATCATCTACTTACTCTCTTATCTCTCCTACTTCTCTCCTACTTTTATCCTCTCTCCTCAACACAATTTCTAAATTTTCGTGTCCAAAAATTTGTGCTTGAACTTAATTGGGACGGAGGGAGCACCATACTACTATGAATATTGGTTTGGGCCCACCATCAAATCTAAAAGTCTGCCACGGTGGGAGCATCAAGAGAAGGAAAAAAACACCTATTAAAAATGATGGCCTTTTAATTCTTCCAACTTTTTCATCACACAATCATATTGATAATCGACATTGTAACCATACGAAGAATATTTGAAAAATATAGTATAAAAATATTGAAAAAATATTTGAAAAATAGCCATGCACTCATGAAAGAAATCATCAAAATTAACTTCGTTGTCCCACAAATTCTAGAGGTAATTCAGGTAAAAATTGATGGCATAATATTTGGATGATTATTATCCATATCCATATAGAAAAATAAATCTATCCATATATATACTACTACTATATGTTTATGTGTGGGGTTTTAAACTTCTAGAAGGAGAGAAAGAAGCAAGACAACCACAAATGGGAAATAGGTGCTTCAAGGCTTTATCAGAACCCAAGGTTTTCTTCATTTACTTGTTCTTTTTCAAGATTCATGTTCTATTTCTGTTTAGATTGTCATAAGCGTCTTTACTCTTTTTGATATATTTTGGTAATAATGAAGGATGATCTGTTTACAACTGTATCACAAGATATTATGAGAGAGATCCTGCGCATACTCACGATTAAAAGCATTACGAGGTGCAAGTGTGTTTGTAAATCATGGCGCCATCTTATAGAGGAGGTTGACTTTGCGACATTGCATACTCCAGAACAAGGCCTGGCTTTCGCTCTTCCGGGCCATGAGTTCAAAGTTTGTGATGAGGCCATTAGGCCACTTCTCCGAGTCTTGTTGCCGAGTCCTAATAGTCGATGTTTAACTAATCCTGCTTGTAACAAGTGTGATGTAATTGATTCAGCTAACGGTTTGTGTGGAGATACGAATTCTTGGATTGAACAATATACGTTCGACGATCTACCACATAAGAATGGACTTGTTTATCCACTCAAAATATTGGCAAATGGTGACTTGTTGTACGCAGTGCAGTATGATAGGAAACTATTTATCTGCTCTAAAAACACTAAAACTATTTATGTATATGGTCTTCTTCAAGGAAGTCGAACGTATTCTTTCAACATCTCCGTTTACACCCCAAGCTTTCTTTCGCTAACAAGCTTAGGGATTGACAATGTTGAGTCATTAAGAGGAAAAATATATCCTGCGTACACATAGTGAGATTCGAAGTCTTGATGGCCGATTATATTTCTTCGGATTCTTGCATTATTTTCAATTTATATGTAACATCCCAATTTGTATGTGACATTAGTAATTTAGTATATTGTGAAGTGTTTTTATTATTGCAGCTTAGCCATGTGGAAATTTTCATACAGTAGTATAAGCAATCAAGGACTACTGAAAACGACAAGGTTATCATAAACTATGTTTGATATCTCTTTCTCAAAATTGTGCATACAAATATAACAAAAAGAAAAAAAAAATTGTTCACAGGCTATGCACTCATTAAAAGAAATTTTCAAACTTGGAAAAACCAACCTTGAGAAATTTAGATTGAGGGTCCATTTAAGAAAAAGAGTAAAAGTGAAATGGAGTAAGAAATTTAATTGTGGACATCGAGACATATAACGGCATACATTGGGATTATTTAACATTGTTTTAGTATATCTAAATGATATTCCCTCAGTCCTACAAAAACAGTACAACTTGAAATGACACTGGTTAAATTGAACAGTTGATAAAAATAAGTGTAGAACTAACAAGTGAATTGTGGGTCTGCTTTAGTTGTTCAAAAGTTTTATTATTAGAACTAGTATAATTTTAAGGTACGAACTAAAATGGCAAAAACAATCTATTTTTATGAGATAAATGGAGCTAGTTTATATTATTGAATATATTCAATGAACAATTTCGTCCTCTAGATCAAAAAAATGAAAAATGAACGAAAATATCCAAAAATAAAGTGCACAAGAACTTTAAATGTGATTACCATAGAAAATAACGATATTATAAATTTTTGAAAAATATTGAAAAAATATTTGAGAAAAATGTCATGCACACTTATTGACACATGCAAATATTTTAAACCAACCTATATATATTCAGAATGTTTTCTTTTTGTAGTAATGCACAATTTAAATTAATTGTGATGTCCCACAAAATCTCAACTGACAGAAGGCAATGTGGTAAATATCGATGGCATAATATGGAGTAGATTATAATTACATATGTTCATATAGAATCATAAATCTATTTATAAATAAATGTGTGTGTGTGTGTCTTTGTGTGTATATCTTAAACGGAGAGAAAGAAGCAAGACACCCACACATGGGAAATCAGTGCTTCAAGGCTTTATCAAAGGTTTTCTTCATTTACTTGTTTTTTTTATTATAAATAAAATTAGATGAATAGTTTTTTCTTCTATTCTCCAATCTGATATATTTTGGTAATAAATGAAGAAAGATGACTTCCTACCCGAAGAGATCACTTGTGAGATTCTAAGAAGACTTCCGATAAGAAGCATTATGAGGTGCAAGTGTGTGTGCAAATCATGGCTTTTGCGCATCAACATGATGTGTACACAGTTTGCGATGAGGCTTTCAAGCCACTTTTTCAATTCGTGTTGCCTAGTCCTCACATTTCGGTTCTAGACACTCCTTGTGACAGTCATATTGTAATTGATTCAACTGATGGTTTGATTCTGGTGTGGTATACATGCAATAATGATCTTCTTGTATGCAATCCAATGACTCGTGAATATGTCATACTTCCTCCTCCTCCTTCACCGCCTCTGCCTATCAGTACATGTGGTATATTATTTGGATTTGGGGTGAGTAAAATAAATGGGCAGTATAAAATATTATATGGCATTCATGAATGTAGTAGGTCTTGGTCTTGCTATGTATACACTCTACGAGGAGGAGGAGGGTTGTGGAGAAGCACAATAGTACCATCACCGGCCCATCCTATAAGACGATTACTTGTTGCTCAATATTCAAATGGAACTCTTCACTGGTTGGCATCTGATGTAGAGGGTAGTCTCTCGATTTGTTGCTTTGATATTGAAACTGAGCTCTTTACTAGTCTTTCTCTCTCTATTCCCGGCAAAGTATATGCATCTCAACTACGTATTTGGGAGGATCATCTATATTTATGCGATACTTCAAATGATTTGCATGTTGTTATTTGGAAGATGAATAATTATGGAGATGCGAATTCTTGGATTAAGGAATATACCTTCGACAACCGACCATATATCCATGAATATGACTACCCACTCAAAATATTGGGAAATGGTGACTTGTTGCTCATGGGACATTGTAGTAAAAATCTATTTATCTACTCCATAAACACAAATGGTCATCGTCATGGAATCACCATTAGTTCTAACAACATCTCTTCCTACACCCCAACCTTTCTTTCGCTCACAACCATGGGGATTCACGATGTTGAGTCATTGAAACTCAAATAATTCTTCACATTCATAGATTTTTGCACTATTTTTTTTTTTACCAGGTTCTTGTATCAATTAAATCATAATTGATCCTGAACGTGGTACGCTGATTTGGGCTCACCTGAGCCCGATGATGTGATCACCGTACCTCAACCCACCGGCTTAGTCAACGTACCTATCATGAAAAAGAATTCTACAACAATATAAATGTGGACAATCACAAAATTATTCAATTCGTGCGATGGTACAATTGTACAAACCTTCGATTTTTGTATAAAATATGATTTATTTTTTCAATTTTGTTAAGGAAAAAATTGTTTATTTACACACAAAAAAAGATATAGATTACTATAATTTAAACATTTTTGGCTACTATTTATATTGACAAAGTAAATTATCTACTTTTCATTATTGTTACAAAACTTAAGAGTCCGCATTATAAAAAAAAAGTAACTATAATTGTTCATCGAAATTTGTTCGACGTCAATAGTTTATTTACATGAAAATAAAAACAATTTGAATGATGGAATAATAAGAAAAAAAAATAGAAACCCGATTCTAACATTGTTTAGTTTATTTCTTAGTGTGTTATAAGTTGTAACAAAAATAGAACTTTCACTATACAAGGACAAGTTTCTAATAATATAAAATATGTGATCAGATGAGTAATTTCATATAGTAGTATTAAACTAAATTTGCCAGCTGTCCACTTAATTTCATAAGATTGTAAGCATTCTAACAATAATTAATAAAGACACGTTTATAATAATAATAATAATAATAATAATAATAAGTGTAATCAATTGCTAACTAATTACCAATCCTAAATTGAGACTAATTTTCAACCATTAGATTAGAAGATCTTGTGGTTAATATGATGCCAAGTGTAATATATTTTAAATTTAAATAATTATTAATTAAATTAAAAGGGTATTAATGTCAATTCTATATGTAGTAATTATAACTAACTACTTTTCTCTCCTCAAAATCATCTCAAATCTTTAAATTTACGTAACTCTCTCAATTTAAATTATTTTTCGCAAAAAAATATATCAAATTAAAGATAATTTAATAAGAATTCCAACGAGATCTCAATTGCATATGTTCCGACGATGTTCGGGTGATGAAATTTGATAAATTATATTTCAATTTTCGTACATGTTGATAAGCAGCTTATTTTCAACAAATGCAATAAAAAATCTCAATATATTGTAGGCAGAATCTCAATATTATCGCATGAAAATAAATGCTTTAACATGTACGAAAATTGAAATATATTGAGATCTTGCCTACAATATATTGAGATTTTTATTGCATTTGTTGAAAATAAAGCAAGCTTTATCAACATGTAATACGAAATTGAAATATAATTTATCAAATTTCATCACCCGAACATCGTCGGAACATATGCAATTGAGATCTCGTTGGAATTCTTATTAAATTATCTTTAATTTGATATATTTTTTGCGAAAAAATAATTTAAATTGAGAGAGTTACGTAAATTTAAAGATTTGAGATGATTTTGAGGAGAGAGAAAGTAGTTAGTTATAATTACTACATATAATTGACATTAATACCCTTTTAATTTAATTAATAATTATTTAAATTTAAAATATATTACACTTGGCATCATATTAACCACAAGATCTTCTAATCTAATGGTTGAAAATTGGTCTCAATTTGGGATTGGTAATTAGTTAGCAATTGATTACATTCCATAATAATAATATTAATAATATGAAATCAGATTGAGTAAATTTATTGAGCTAAATTTGATAGTTTGCAACCGTTAATATTTAATATGAAATACATATTTAATAATAATAATAATAATTATTATTATTATTATTATTATTATTATTATTATTATTATTATTATTATTATTATTATTATTATTATTAGATCAAATGACTAATTTGTATAGCTTTCAACAGTTCATTTTGCATAAGATTATAACCATTTATGATATAATTTTCATAATTATGTCAAAAGATCATAAGCATTCTCTATCTTTTTATAAACTATATTATTCACGATATAAAGATAAATTTCTAAATTCTTAATATATATGAGATCAGATGTCAAATTTCATATAAAACTAAATTTGATTGCTTACATTCTACGAAAACAACATGTATCCACCATCAACATTTGTATAGCAAAACATTCAACAATAGATACTAAAATGTAGGGCTGATAAATTGTGCAAGTTGAAATGTAAGGCGTACTCTAAATGCGTTATATTAAGAAAACACTAACCAAGCACAACACAAATCCATTAACGGCATGATATAATTATGGTATGATATAATTATGGTTGACAATGACCTGAGAATAACACAATCATACTTAGCTTTACACAATTAAAATATGAGTGTTCGTATCAAAATTCTCAACTTTATGAATAAAAAAAATATGAATGTTTTCTTTATATGTTCGAATATTATAGACAGTCTACCTTTTATTTAACTTTTTATTAAATTAAAATTGAAAAAATAATTTTGAAAAGCTCCACCGACTGTCGCAATGCTGACCCCGTCGCAATACAGTCATCGAATTTCTATTTACACAAAATTATTCAAATTGGTGTGATGGTATAAACCTTCGATTTTTGTATAAAATATGATTTATTTTTCCAATTTTGTTAAGGATAAAATGGTCAATTTACACATAAAAAAAGATATAGGTTACTATAATTTTAACATTTTTAGCTACTATTTACATTGACAAAGTAAATAATCTACTTATCTTTATTGTCACAAAGCTTAAGAGTCCGCATTACATGAAAATAGAAAAAAAAATGGAATAATAAAAATAATAACAACCCGATTACATTGTTTAGTTTATATCTTAGTGTGTTGTAACAAGAATAGTACGTGAGATTTTCATATCAGTAGTCAATTACTTTCACTAATTTCATATATTAAACTCAATTTAATAGCTTTCAACAGTTAATATTCCCAAAGATTGCTAGGATTCTTATAAGCATTCTAACAATAATAAAGACTTGTTTCTAATAATAATAATATGAGATAAGATTGACTAAATTTATTAACCTAATTTTGATAGCTTTCAACAATTAATATCTCATATATAAGATTACAAACATGTAAAAACATGTTTCAAATCATAATAATATGAGATCAAATGACTAATTTAATATAGCTTTTAACAGTTCATATTGCATAAGATTATAAGCATTTACGATCTAATTTTCATATTTCATAAGATCATAGGCATTCTCTATCTTTTTATAAACTAATTATTCACAATATAAAGATAGATTTCTAAATTCTCATAATAATAGTTAATGCTCCATAGATTATAAGCATTCTCTATCTTTTTATAATATAACCACTCTTATATAAACCCACCAAACTCTACTTAGTTTAATAAGCTCACCAAGTACGTAATACAACGTTCATAATTAATTATATTTCTCTAATATTCTTTTCAATTCGTTTGACAAAATGCAAGATAAGGGACATCACTTGGAAGCGGATTCAAATTTCCAACTACGACGCGCGAATGGCACATCAAAGTTGACGAGGACGAAGATGTTATTAAAGTTACTACAAAAGTTGAGAATCGTGAGATTCACTACAGGATCCCTTTGAGAAATGTATGTTGTGAAGGGATGTCATATACATTCTTGGATGATGAAAAGAAATTGACATTAATATTTCCCAAATGAGGAGTAGGGCCGGGCTAGCTCAAAGTTTTAAGTTCGTGTTTGATTTATCTAGATATACTTCACTATCATTTTGAATAATAATGATTGGTGTGTTAAGTTGAGCGTAATTATAAGCTCCTTTCCGGGTTTTCTTTGTCGGTTCTTTCCCGGATTGCTACAGAGTCGAACCGTATAGAGTCCAACGTAGCTTTACATATATGTACTTCCTTATTTGAGTTATCTTATTATATATATTATCTAAATATCTTATCCCTTTTTCTCTTTCTTCTCACCTTTTTTCTCAAGTTTTTCGATAAACCTAACCCTAGCTAGGCATTTGCCGCTTCTCAAGTTTTTTAGTAAAAGATAGAAAAAACAAAGGATATCATAACACTCCTATTTACTCTTGATTTCATATTACATTTGAAGTAAAAAAATTCACTTCAATTGATGCCAAACATTCTACGAAAACAACACGAATCCACCATCAAAATTTGTATAGCAAAACATTCATCGAAAGATACAAAAGTGTAGGATTGACAAACTGTGTAGGTTGAATATTTATCAGGTCAACTTGATAATGACTCAATAAGGCATAATCTGAACTCGGCCTATTATGAAAACTCTCAACCGAACATAACACGACATGATATAATTTTAGTTAACATGACATGAGAATAACGCAAACATAATTTACACTATCAAAAATATGATAAGATTAAAACCTGATTTTTAAACTTAATGTAAACAATTAGTTATCATTATCTCCACGTGAAATATTATCAAAATAATCAGCTTTTTGTATAAATAAAAGTTGTGAACATTTTCAGAATATGCTTTGACTTGCGATATGGATAGTTTACAAAACACCGGCGATGAAAACGGCGTTCTATCAATGTTTTCTATGGCCTAACATTGAACAGATAAAATCAATACTCAAAAAATTTAGAGACCAATTTTAAAATTCAAATCCAAAAAGTGAAAAGTTCTATAGTTTAAAGGCACATAAAGTAAATGCAACATTTTCCTGGCATAAAAAGAAAAGAAAAAAAAGTCCTCATGGGCCGGGCCATTTTGGCCCATTAGCCTGTTGACATCCTTTTCTCTATAGGCCCATATATATTACTACCTTAAAACAGATAACCTTTAATTGATCCTAATTGTGGTAGGTACACGAAGGCGATGTGTGTGCCTACAATATATATGCTACATTGATTAGGGTGTCAATTGTCATTAAAAATTAAGATTTTAAAATACTTTAGTATTTGCAGTTGTCATACATTGAATTAATAGCATTATGTCAATGAATGTAATCGTTATACACATATAGTGTAAATTAGGTCAAAATTTTTGGAATCGAAGCATTATCGTTGTACTCCCTCCGTCCCAAGATAAACAAAGCGTTTCTTTTGGGCGCGAGATTTAAGGAATTGATATTTAAATAATTAAAATGGAGAGAGTAAAGTTGAGAGAGAGAAAAGTAGATGAGAAAAGAGAGAATAAAATAGATGGAAAATATTTTTTTCTAAAAAGGGAAATGACTCACTTATAGTGGACATCCCAAAAAGGAATACGACTCCCTTATCTTGGGACCGAGAGAGTATTAATTAACAAAATTATCCTTGATCATAATTATTAATTAATTTGGTAACCATATGTTATATATTGCAATCCTAAGAATGATATTTGATATTTATGCAATAAAATCTAGTTAATTTTTGACAAAATACAATATATTTATATGTGTGTGTCTGAAACTGGAAGAAGCAAATCTAAGCAAATCAACCGCACATGGGGAAACTGGAAGAAGCAAATCAATCCTTCAAGGCTTTACCAGAGCATGAGGTTTTCTTCATTTACTTGTTATTTTTGTTCATTTTCGGTTTTGATTACCTTATCCATCTTTAACCTTTTGATACTAATTAAATCCAAGTATGATTAATCCATCATATAAAAAGATTGAAGAATATATTTTGCTTCATCCTCATGTCTTCCCCAATCTAATTTATTTCGATAATAATGAAGGAAGATTTCTTCCTAATCCTACCGGAAGAGATAACGAGAGAGATCCTGAGAAGGCTCCCGATTAGAAGCAGTATAAGGTGCAAGTCTGTTTGTAAAGCATGGCGCCTTTTGATAGAATGGGATCACTTTGCTATATGGAATAGTCCAATACCATGCCTGGCTCTCGCTCTTCGGCGCGATGTGTACACAATCTACGATGAGAGCTTCAGGCCACTTTTTGAATTCGTGTTGCCTAGTCGTCACGTTCCATGTCTATATGCTCTTTGTGACAGTCGTGCTGTAATTGATTCAATTAATGGTTTATTTTTAGTGTGGCATGCATGCGCATATGCAATCCAATAACTAGTGAATATGTCGCACTTCCTCCTCCACCTCGACCTATGAGTATATGTGGTACACTTTTGGGATTTGGAGTGAGTAGAATAAGTGGGCAGTATAAGATTTTATGTGGTATTCATGAACCTAGTAGTGGGTCTTGGTATTTTTATGTATACACTCTAGGAGGACGAGGGTTGTGGAAAAGCATAGCAGTACCAACGCCAGTCGATCCTGTGCCCCGACTACTGGTTGCTGCATTTTTTAATGGATATCTTCATTAGTTGGCATCTGATTTAAAGGGCAATCTCTTGATGTGTGTCTTTGATATTCACTCTGAGCTATTTGGCGGTTTTCCTCTTTCTATTCCCGGAAGATTAAGTGCATCTCAGCTAAGTATTTCAAAGGATCAACTATGTTTATGCGATACTTCATATGATAATTTGCATGTTGATGTTTGGAGGATGAATAACTATGGAGAAACGATTTCTTGGATTAAAGAATATACCTTCGACAACCAACCAAAAATCTATGGAGCTATTTACCCACTCAAAGTTCTCGCAAATGGTGACTTGTTGTTTGTGGGACAATATACTACTAAATCTACCAATGAACTATTTATCTACTCCGAATACACTAAAGATGTTGTGAGATGTAGAAGTGATCTAGGATACACCTTATGTACTAACAACTTATCTTCTTTCACCCCAAACTTTCATTCACTCACAACCATGGGAATTCACAATGTTGAGTTATTAGAAGTCGCCTAATTGTCGTAGATTTTTGCACTATTTATTTTATCGTACATGTAATAAATAAATCATTGTTGATCCTAAATATGGTACACCTTTCTTGCAACATTGATTTTTACAATCTCTCGCATTTCTCAATTTTTATTTTATGGTGTTACATGATGTAAGAATTTCCAGCTACGAAGTTTTAGATATTGAATTGCATTGTGTTCAAGTTCAACACCGTGAAATTCATTTCATATCTTACTCTATGTATGAATCTCTCTATTTTTTTCAGAATTGTGGATATAAATTTAAACAAAAAAAAAACAGTTTGTATCTTCTTTTTTTTAGCAGGCAGAGCATATTTAGTATCGAGTTCATTTAGAGTAAATGTCACACTATATTTGAGAAATAGTACACAAACCATGCACTCATTGAAATAAATTTTCAAACTTGGAATAATCAACCTTGTGAAATTAGGTTGTTTTCCTTTTGTATTAAACGAAAAATGTAGCATTAGGACAAAATTTAATAATTGTGATGTCCCACAAAATCTCAACTGACAGAAGGCAATCTGGTAAAGATAATTAAGCACTTAAATTCCAATTTTTGAAATTACTCTCACTGTTTGAATTGTATAGTACTCCATTAAGTAAATTAAGAAGTGTAAATTAGTGGGATCAGTCGATAATATTATTGGTACCTTTGAGTTTTGACAACAGCTTAATTAAGGTGTAATTAATCAAACAAAGTTTAAGAAGATATAGTAATAATTTGTGTCACATTCTTGATTTAATTAACATATACCCTCTATCACAATTGACTATTTGTGGGGGCAAAAGATCTTCCAGAATCTCAAAAGATGCTCATAAAATGGAAATCTGACATGCAAATTCTAGAGCTACTCAATTTGGTGGGGGATCTTGCCACATAGTATTATTGTGTCTAAAGTGACGAATCCAGAAAACAGGACTAGTAAGATCAGAAACAGTAAAGTAACATATGAACGAATAAAGTGAACCCCAACCTTGGTATCGGTCATAGCTTCAAAGACCGAATTTAATGGAGTTTTCCAGCCGATCCACTGGATCCCAATTATGTGTGTGAGTGCTTTTCTTCCCCTCTTTTAGATGATTAGAGGAAAATTATGTCTAAATAAATTTGAACAAAGATGGGCTATTATACTAAGACAAGAATTCATAAACAACCAACTTTTCTTGCACATGAATAGTAGTGGGTGAATTGCTCATATTTTAGGGTTTTCAAAAGATTCATCACAAAGATCGGAAACCGAATAAAATGACATCATCAGTATACAACCGCGCCCTCACAAAAATGAATTAACATAATGAAACACATATATGTATGTAGTATATATATAATCAGAAAGAAAGAGAAAAAAGTTACCAAAAATAGATCGAAAATCTCACGAAAACGGCGTCGTAGAGGAAGTCGACTGATCATCCATTTTCCTCGTCTTCTTCTTCTTCTTAAAAGAAACCCCCCTCGCCTTTGCCTGGAACTCCTTTACCTCCCTGAGGTAAACCCTAATCTCGCCGCCGGCGAAGGGGTTCACCTCGGGCGGCCCGCCGTGCTCCTCGTAGGCGGCGCGCAGCCGCCCGATCAGGGCGTCCAGGCTGCCCCACGCCTGCCTGAGGGGACAGGCGCAGGGGGCAGGGGGGTCGGGCTGCCCGTAGAAGGGGCAGCCCTGGAGGTGGACCTTGGTCTTCCCGAACTGGTCCAAGTACCGGAGGAAGTCCAGCACGTGGCCGCCGGTGCAGCGGTGGAGCTCCACCGGCGGCCGCTGGTTCCTCAGGAACTGGCCGAAGGTGTTCCAGTCGCGCCGCTTTTGGGACTCGTAGCGGCTCGGGGCGGCCGCGGCGGATGGATCGGTGGTGGTGGTGGTGGTGTCCATTGATTTGATTTGGTTTTGTTTTGTTTAGTTTGTTGAGAGATGCGAAATAGGGCAAGAGAATGAAGAATGAAGAAAGATGGAGTGAAGGAATGAAGGAAGATATGACTATTGAGTTGACATGCAATGGGCCACCAAAGTGTTGCTTTCTTCAAATGGAAAATTTTGTCAATTTGTATCTTTTCGTACATAATTTTATTATTTTTAAATAAATCTGAATTATTGTTATTTTCTGTATATATTTTGAATTGGTGTCTTAGCGCGTAATTGATACAACTTTATCATGGTATGTTTTTATTGGTGCTAGAAAGCTGGTTAGTGAAAGATAATTGGATAGATTAAAATAATGAATTAACTAATTCATGTAATACTCCCTCCGTTCTATAGTAATAGAGTCACTTTGACATTTTGGTACGTTCTATAGTATAGTAATAGAGTCATTTCCTATTTTAGCAAAAGTCAACTTCATCTCTCTACCTTTTTTATTTTTCACTTTATTCTCCATTTACTTAACTCACCAAACACATTTTTTCTTAATCTCCATGTTGAAAAGAAACGTCTCCATTATTATGGAACGGAGGGAGTATAAACTAAGCCCTTTGGCTCAGGGCCCACGTGGTAGCTACTCTATATAGAGAAAATAGATATAAAAAAATTCTAAATTCTATTGGAGAGAATTATATAAAAAGATAATACATACGTTCTACAGAGATTTCCTAGATTGTACCATGAATTTTTTCCTGCATCGGAATGGCACTGCACATGGAAGGTAGTTGATTCACTTGCAGGATTCGATCAATCGTAACAGTATCGTGTTATTTGCTCAACGCGTAATAATGATTATTAATCTAGATCTATTTTTGTGTGCTTAATTTCCGTTCTGTGTTGGTACTATTAGGTGACTATAGGAATTGTCAACAACTAGGAGCGCGAGATGATGTGGAATATTGGAAATAATTATTAAAGAAATGGATCATAAGTCCTAAGATACAATTAATGTAAGATAGGAGACACAAACAAGAAGCTCACATTCTCGAGTAGTTTTGAAGTGGTGCATGTGGAAATGTCAATATATGACCCCCACTGGCTTGTCTCATAATTTCCCACTTGTTGACATTTTGTTATCTCCATTATCTTCGAGCGCAGTGCCTGCCAATGGGACTAATATAATGTTTTTATATATAGCTCTTAGGATATGCGTTATAAAATAACTTCAAGACATTAAATCAAAAATAATCTGAAGTGGACTGATCACTATATTTTGAATTCTTATCGTGCTAAGTAAGAATCAATTTCAGTCATCAAATCGTAAAGAAATTACTACAATAGATGCATTCTCTTGATGCAAAACCAAAATTAGGTACAAAATTATTTTTAAGAAAGTCCTCAGGAAATACTCCCTCCATCCCACAAAAGATGTCACACTTGTAGAATGGCACAGGATTTTAGAAGATTTTGTTTTGTGTGTTAAATGGAGAGAAAAAATATAATTTTTATATTCACGTGAGAGAGAACTTTTTCTATAAAGAGAAATGTGACATCTTTTGTGTGGGAGGGAGGGAGTAGTAAATTGTTATTTTTAAATGTTCATTTTAGAAAAATAAGTTAAAAATATCACACGATTAGTTAAAAACAAGTTGAAATAAAAATGAATTGAGGAAAATAGACGGAAATGATGAAAGAAATATTTATAGGAAGAGATTGGTAACTAAAAAAGTATGTAACGGTCGAAAACACCGTAGACTAAACTAAAGCTCACTCGCACGCCGGCGAATGGGCTAACACACGCTTCTCATTGGCTACGGAGGCGCGACTGTGCAAGCGTGTGGCGAGCTGGTTCGCCAACTTCCGCTCTGCCACGTGACGCTTGTCCCGCCCCACTCCCAGCAACGCGGTCTCGCCGGCTCGTCTCTGCAGATCGGGACCGCGGCGAGACCCGTTGTTGGGTCCCTTTATTCACTCTTGGTACAGAAGTGGCATAACGGAAAGTGGCTCTTTGGGTGGAATACTCAAAACAGATTTTACAATGTGCCGGAAAAGATGGTGAAAATTCTAGAGAGCTATTTTTACTGTACAAGGAAAGGAGTTATCAAGGTTGCAACTCGCAGTCTAGCAGCCGAGCAAGTATTTCCTCGCAACTCGGTCGCGCATGGGGTTCTGCCCAGCAGTCTGCAACCCAAGAAATCAAAGTGGTCACAAGCGACGAAAAACACGATAGAGTTGGAGATCTCTGGCACAACCCATACCTGCGATTAACCTGCCCACGGGACCTTGAGGCATCTCCAAACGCAAACCCTCCTTTGCAACGGCGTGGATAACCTAAACACAGGTGGAGCGTTGATTAATATTTAAAGTGAACTGGTGAAAAACGAAAGAAACTGAAAAGGAGTTGTGGCGTGGTGGCATACCCGGTCAGGTGGCATACCATCCCACGGCCGATTCAGAGTGTAGAGTTCCCATATGATGACGCCGAGGCTGAAAATGTCGCATTTCTCTGTGAATGGCTCGTTGCGGATGACTTCAGGAGCCATCCATTCTGGCGTCCCACCTGATGATGACTTGATGGGATCGTCCGTCGTGATTCTGGAGAGACCAAAGTCGCAGATCTTAACCGTCCAGTGCTTGCTCACGAGGCAATTAGCACTTTTAAGATCGTGGTGGATTATCTTCATTCGATGTATGCACATCAGCCCTCTGTTTGCCAAAGCAGGAGAAAATTTAATCAGTTCTAAATGCTAAATGTGCCTATTTCAGAGAATATCCAGGCGTAACAAAGTAGCAAAAACACAGTATTTTAGAGAGATGATTGCAGACGGGAGACCTGCATATGTCGCGTAGCATCTTGATTCGCCTCCGCCAGCTGAGTTTATTCTTCTGGCCACTTAAGTGAATCAAATAATAAAGAGACCCCATTTCCATGTACTCGGTGACCAGTGACAGTCGTGGAGGCTTCATGCAAGCACCGAGAAACAAGATAACTGCAGGAACATTATTAGTTGAAACTGCATGAGTTTGAGGTCAAGATTCACAGTGAATGCATAGATAGGATGACTCATCTTACTTTTTTCAACTGTAAAGAAAATCTAAATGCCTAGCAGTAAGGTACTTCTACATAAGATGTTATATTCCACAGTTAAACTTTCAAGAAATATTTGCGTATGTAGATAAGAACATCGTCCTGTCAAGCATATCAAAGTGCACCTGGCTGTTCTGTGAATCTGGTGAACCGCCCGGTAATAAACAATGTTAATGTTATTAATTTTTCCATATTGCTTTAGATATGTGAAGTTAAGGTTACTCTCAAAATTCATTTTATTGTAATTAGCTATCGCCCAAAGTCAAAATGACTTTTCCCCAAACATCAAAGTAGAACAAGTGTGAGGGATTGCTTGAAGAGAGGTACCATTTGGGTGGCGAAGGCGACTGGAACAAGAAAAACCAGATGAAAATTTCCGAGTTAGAATGATACTATGTCAGTAAAACTGGAAGCCAGCAAAGAGCCAAAACCATATATCACACCTGAGGATGGATATTTCATTACAGAAATCCTCCATGTTTTCAGCAGTGAGATCCTGCTCCAGAAACACTTTGATAGCAACCTCCGTTCCGTTCCAAACGCCACGAAAAACTTCCCCAAAGAATCCTGGAAAAGGGGGCTTCATTTGTCAAAGAAATAAATGAACTGAACAGGGAACATCAAGCGCTAGGTACAACTGTAGTCAAGTTAAATGCCCTTCTCATCTCCTATTTCCATCTTTCCATGTCTACCTTTTACGACTGGAAATAACAGTTCAGTGCATATGCAAAGCTTTTGGCCTCCCAACTTTTTTCTTGTGAATGATAGTATTATGGTTCTTACCGATCCCAACACGAGTGCCAACAGTCAATTCTGAGAAATCAATATTCCACTCTTCAAATGGTAGCAAAGGTTTATTATGGAAGATTGGTAACCCTAGGACTTTGTTCCATGTTGAAAGCATTTCTTCAGTCACCCCATAATTCCCACTTCCTTGAGCACTCTTACTCGCATACTCATGAGAAGATGAGGACATTGCTTTCTGAGAGCTGTGGTGCCTCTGCAGAGCATATAGGTAAGACATTTCATCAGAAGCTTTGCCATGGTCGTCAAGTTGAATGCCAGTTACCTCATTAAGTACAAGTTAGAAGGTGGCTCAAAATGGGTAAAAATTGCTTAAAAGGTTCAGTTTGAAACAAGAGCAGCTGATAAGTTCAATATATCCTGATTGAATGATTAATGAAGCTCACAATAGACTTACGATTTTCAGAAGCCAGTCATCCATAAAAGAGAAATTGAAGAGGATATAATTTTTCAGGGAAGATGAGAAATACGTGGAATCTAATAGTGGTACAGCAGTATGGGACAACAACATACTATATCATTAAGAAACAATTCTGATCAACAGAGTAAAGGGACAAAAGGACAGCTTAAAGCAAACATATTACATACATATTTTGTTTGATCTGTGCTGTGCTTGGTATTTGAGCCCAAGGACTCAGAGCCACTGTCTTCAAGGTTTGGTAGAGGGCGATTCTGCTTCATAGATTCATTCATTGCTCGCACGGCCCTAGTATAGTCCAGAGATGTAAAAGGAGGTAAAAAGTGCTATTTTTTTACCGAGCAAGAACCTCAACTGGGGGCATTATACGAGTGAAAATATTGAAATATAATGTGATACAAGATTCACTACTAACCTTACAATCTCGTCACTAATCTCTGGAGTCATACTCATGCTTCTTCTTCTTAGTCTATGCATATGTGATGATGTACCTTCTGACCTGCAGATTGGTTAAGAAGCTCAGACACAACATAAAGCAATAATCTAAACCACTCTAACTACATGAGTGAATTTGAGTCCATGTCCAGATGTACCAAGAAAAGAAATGCAATTGCTCTGTTTCATTATAATCCAAGAAAATTGATTGCAAACAGAAAATGCAACAAAGGACCAAAAGCAACTGAATGATGATTTGACTATTAAATCACTATAGATGATGATCATGATGATGACGATGACGACAATCACGACGACTATGGTATGAAACCAAGAATAATGACATAAATGTGACTAGAAATTCCCTTCAGTTTGCTTGAACAATATATAAACTTCAGATGAGGTTCATAGTCTGTTGAGACAAGCATCACATTATCTTCACTTTGTTTCCATAAATACAATGAAATGACTTTCTCTGGTAGTGTTACCAACTTGTTAACCATTAAGAGATGTAAAGGGTTCTCAAATTTAGCATTCAGAAAGCCAAGAAAATGGAGCAAACATGCAGCACTTTTGAGTCATACGAATTGACACTTAAAACACAGAATTATAAAATTGATCCAATTGTAATAATCTTGAATTCTTGATATAATATTATCTGAAGTAGTGTCATGGTTATCAAGAAAAAAAAACCTTGGATTTGCTGTCCTATGAGAAGCAATGGTCTTTCTCTGACTCTTCCAAAATGAATCAGCAACGTTCGGTTCACTCTGTGACAGGCTGAACAACAATATCAAACCTATGGAATAGTCTTCTCATTCTCGAGAGAATAAAACAAGTAAAGAAAACTAGAACTAATTAATGAAGCAAAGTTTTGAAACTGAACTACCATAGTACCTAAATTTTCTATCAATAGATTGTGTTCGAAGCAGCATCATATTCCTTAATGAAGGGCCCGCTGCATTTGAAGATGCTTCTCGTCTATATTGCATCAGACCATCTTCTTTATCAGCACTGAAGAGAGTAAATAAATTAGCTTTGGCAATATATGATGCGGACATCAATCAAAAAAGTTTCTCTTTTCCAGAAGTCCACCCCATATCAAAAAACTAATATCATCTGAGTTTAAAACTACAATGGTGCTGGAACAATAATGAAAGATCATTCTGATAACCTCTGAGCTTCAACTCTCTCAGAAACCCCATAAAGAGGGCTGTTTGGTTCCATTGGTGAATCACAAGAATCATAGTCTGCAGAATCACTCTCCCCAGTAGCAGATATGTGAGTCATATAAATAGCCTTAGATGATCGAGGAATCAGTTGGCCAGGAAACCGCATTAGATCCACTAGAAACTCCACAGAATTTAGTACTACTAAGACCGACAAGTGCTTGTATGAGTCTACACACTCAGAATAACCTTCTGTAGGTAAACCCTGATAAACAAAACCATGAGGAAAGATGACATAAGATAATAGTGGAAATTTTACAAAGCTTTTCAGGATTCTAGAGAATGAACTATCATTCCTGGTCAAAGCTACAACAATAAGAACACACCTATCAGAGCTAAATAATACTAGAATATAAACGTTCCACATACAATTAAATCTTACCACCACCAGCCTACTTTCAAGTCCAACAGAATCTGCAAGAACTTTGAACAATATTGCTCGGGGTCTGCAAGAACCATACTTTATTTGCCCCAGCAACTGAACACCTCCATTTTCAGATGCAGCCGCCTCCGGAACAGCTTTCTTGGGACTTAGATCCAGATTTGGTCGTTTGTAGACATCAGATACCTAAAAAAGGGTGTTGGATCATTGGTCAGGAGTCTCTCATCACAACTGCCCGTGGGCAATGCTGAAGGACAAATGACATTGATATGATGAGGACGGAATATCAACTGAATAGGGATATGATAAGAAATGAACCACTGTAATTTTCATACGTGAAATATAAAGAAAGTAGAATAAGAAGATTGATTGCAACTTCATAAACCATTTTAAAAACCACACGAGGATATGAAATGTCATAACATGATAAATTCATTCTGAACGCTGACAAAAAGTATAATCTTGATGTTACTTTAACAGTTATAAAATGGAAAATGCTGTTTGCTTTCCATGAAGTTCATAAACAACTTCAATGGATATACCACTGGTGCAGCAAGAGAAACCATGGCTATATGCAGAGTAGTAATTAGTTAGCTAGTAAACAACAACAAAACAAGAGAACCACATGTACCATGCGTTGCACACTATTAATTGGGCAGAGCAATGAAACTTGATAACGAAGTGACCTATTGAAATCCTTTTATATTACAAAGTGAATATGATCATACAAGCCATTGTAGCAAAATAAATAATGTTCCATATAACAAATTAGTTATGTTTGATATTCAAAACTAAGAGGGGCAAAGAGACACTTACTAATCCAGCAATCTTTTTTATTATAGCTGGAGGATTTCCATGTAAACCGTTAACCAGAGCTACAGTATACTGTTTTAACTTAGAAAGCTTCTTATCTTTCTCGGCATCAACAAGGATGATGTCAGCTTTACAACCATTAGTCTCCAATGCATGAAGATCATCTATAGTAGGTATAGCTTTGTAAAGCTCTTTGAGCTTTTTATCCTGTAAGGAATGACACGTTAAGTATTAGCCATTACAAATAAGATATCAAATGCCAGAGCACAGTATAGTTACTTGATTTAAGAAAGTTAAACATTAACTTCGCTAGGACATCAACACAAAAAATTGCAGAAACTACTAAAAGGTACAATTGCATTGCGTTCAACAAGAGTGACACCCCGCCAAAAAAAAGATAGAGAGGGGGGGGGGACTTTGAAAAGGGAAAAAGAACAAAAATGATTGAAAACCTAGAAAGATATTTTACTCCTTTAGCTCCTTTAGGGAAATAAATAAGAAAGAGAAGAATCCAAGGCAGCACTCATATGGAAATATTGTTCATACAGCTTCACAAGTAAACAAGGTTTTTTGCTTACTACAGCTGAGTTAACAGACCATTTTACGTGCTAGATTTTTCTATATGCAGAAATCTATAATGAAGAGAGCTGTTAAAAACTAAGATGCTAGTACCCATAACCCCTCTCATGCAACAGATGAGATCTTGAGATAACTTGATCAGTCTGTAACCATTAGACACTAAAGGAGAACCAGACTTTCAAGTGTTCAAAAGTGATCTGCATGAAATTTGAAATATTATTTTTCCTCTTCTGAGAACTATATAATATGACCCAAATTAGAAGGTTTTCTGTCAGATTTAATTCAACTAAAACCATTTAATACACATAATCTATGTGTAAATTAGTTTTTATCTTAGCATTTAAAACTTATCAAATTAGAAACCATACCTTGTAACTGCAAGTCTTTGACTCGTAATGCTTTTGAACAGCATGATATACATACAGGATGCATGTATTACCATACTAACCCTAATTTTCTACTCAAAGTTTTGAAATAAACTTCTTTAGAATAAATAAAGAATAATTGAAAAACTCCATGCAGTTATCACCAACAGACGGAATTTTGAAGTTCTGAATCTAATGGAGAAACATTTGGATGTCTATCCAAAGATCGACCTAATCCACCACAACTTGCAAAAGTTAGTGCCCTTATATTTCTGCAGCCAGAATATAGAATTTCAGCTGACTTTTGTGCATGCAGAATTTAGTTTCAGAATCTTAAGCTACCCTCAAAAGCATCATGATTACTAGAATAAACTATCTATGCACAAGGTAAGTAACTACTAGTCCTGTTAATAATGGTATGCATTGTTTTTCAAGTCAAAAGGAACGGAATCAGTAAATTAGAATAGAAATAAAAAGCCGGAACATGAGATTAGTCATATGCTTACAGCAACAATAGAGTAGAAACCATTGGGAATTGGCTCAGAAAGCATCCCTGTGCTCCAAAGAATCTGTGTTGCTGAAGTGCAGGAGGATATATCATACTTCTCCTCATCATTCAATTCTTTATTTCTCATACTATTGTCCTTAAAATCCAAGGAGACAGAACCACATGGTTGGTCACCAGGTGACCTATGATGTGAAGACTCGGTATCACCTCGTGTATTTTCCATGTCCATAATCTCGTGAAATGTAATATCATCTCAGTACTCTTATTACTCTTTTAAAGTGCTTATCGCTTGCACAGTTCCAAAAAGAAACAAATGTATTGATGCATCAATTATCTTTTGGCTCCTCAGTGGAGGGCCATATATGACCTGAAATTTGGAGAAAAATCGAGCACTCAGAACTTGGTCGAAAGTACATCAAAATCCAAAACGGAGTAAATATAAAGTGATTTCTGACAAATGGAGGAGTAAGTAACTAACTATTGAAGAAGTAGAACACCGACTATATTTAGTATTCAAATCTCAACAAGCAAAGAGAATACCAAATAGTTAATGCAGAAGCCACAGACAAGATGTGAAAATTTAACAATACATTTAAGAAAGTGAAAAACTATGGAGATCTTTATTTCCAAAAAACTAACTTAAATAAATGAATATATAAGAAAAGACAAAGGAACAAAACAACATCCAAAACACGAATCCTATTACAGTAACACCTAGAACCTCTTTATGCCAACAAAATTTTGCACCTTCACATTGCTATACATAGGAGCCACAGGACTATCTGTACAATTTTGATTCCCAACTAGTAGATATCGTTGACTTACTTAAAAGCAACCCATAGCATCCCGAAAGGATGTAACCAACATAAGAACTCCATCACAGAAATAGTACGTGTCTTCTCAAATCTTAATTTCTAATATCTTCACCACAAAGAAATGGTCCAGCATTTACATTAGGCATATCTCGATACAATCTGAATCTTAAATCTCACTCCTTGACCCTATCATTTCTAATTTTCCAGCATCCGGACATCAGAAACAGTGTGAATACGAATAACGACTGTCCGCAGCCCCCTCGCAATCAAAACTGAACCAGATCTCCATGAAACTCAAATTCCAGGTGAGAAATCTCAATTACTATCCAATCCTTGCGAACTCAACTGAAACAATTAGCAAAATTCCACGGTGCAATCCTCACAAAGAACACAAGTCTCGGATCATCTACTACATTCCGGATCAAAGGTGCTTACCAAACAAGCAAAAACACATTACTGTAAACCACCCTATCCCTCCTAACAACTTCAATTCAAGCACTGCCATTAATAGATTACCGTTACATCAACATCCTCAGCATTAATTACCATCAAATCCTCCAACCGCACACAAAACAACAACGAAACAGCTACTAAAATCCAGTTTCCAGATCTAAACCGACATCAAACTCATCAATCACCACTCCAATCACACATCCTCCGACTTCGATCACTTCAGCTCAGTTCAAAATCAACAAAAACAGCTCGAACAAACAACACAAAATTAACAACATCACTAATACTACAATCAACAATCCTAATCAGAGCAATTAAAATTCGATCAAAACTTAGAAAACAAAAATCAATGCCGCGATTGAAGAACTAACCGGCGGCAGATCTTCGCACGGAAATTGAACCGCATTTGAATCCAGCAAGTGGCGCAACAACTTAACACATCAGCTGGATTCGACGAGGCTTCTTCAATGCAATCTGGTTGAAGAATTGAGTTGCGAGAGAGCATAGATGGAAACGAGGTAACAGTGAAATGCAGAAATTTATATACCGATGGGGGCGGGGGTTTTATTCCATTTAACGATAATTAATTACTTTTCCGGGCGGGTTCAGATCCGGGTTTGCTTTCGGATTTTTTTCTAGATTAGGAAAATTTGAGTTACTCTAAGCGGGGCGGGCGAGAATAAATATCCGTAATTCAAGTTATCGTTTTGCGCGTAAATAATCGAATCGGGTCGAATTTTAATACTCTCTCTGTCCCATTGAATATGAAATATTGAAACGTTTGTTTTTCACCATGGAATTTTATGTAGTGTTGCTCTGTGAGTGAATGAATAGAGAGAAAAGTAAAGAGATGATATTTTTATTTTAGGAAATATTTCATTTTTAATGGGACAATCCAAAAAAAAATATTTCATATTTAATACTACTTAGATAGATATAGTGAGTATTAGTTTTGGTTTGAAACATTTGGATTTTGGATTGAATATTTATCTTCGGAAATTTGAATTTTTGGTTCAGTTTAAATTGGTTTGCTTGAAAGAGAAAAATTCAAATTTTATTTTATATAAATAATATTTTTTTTAAAAATATTCCTAATATAATGAATATAATAGTTTTAAAGAAATTGAATTTTTTCGGATTCTATTGGATTTTTTAATTTTGTTATAAAAAAAATTGGGTTTCTAGATTTGATGTTCCATATATTTTTGATTCGTTTGGATTTATATTTTACAATATTTGAATTTTAGATTGGTTCAAATTGAACATAAAGGTTATCCAAATTTCGGGTGTTTAACCCTAATGCTTTCAAATAATGATATGCATTAATAATTTTAGATGTATTATTTGATTGACCTTACCAACAAGAAAATGAATGGAAAAACAAATTAATTGGAAATTAAAATTTGACTTTAGGGTTTTTCGGCCGTTATGAATCGACTAGGCCTCGACTCAACTTGGATCTATTAAATCTTAAAAATATACTCCTTTTATGTATTTATTTCTTTAAGAAAACACACACCACTTATAAAAGTAGCATGTGACATAATCAATATTCGGCTTCCTCATACTCACAAATTCAAACTTAAAAAATTAAATAAATATACGTAAGTCGGCATGGTTTTCTAAGTCGCTGAAAATGATAGTTACAACTGTGGAACAATTCCACGTGTTGATATTTCACTAATTGATTAAAGTTGTTGTCAATAAAAGTAATGCTTTATATTATTATATGAAAATATTACTTCATGACAAAGAAAATACACAAATGTCTTGCATGTGGTATACTCTACTTGATATATTTCTCAATCGTCAAGATTAACTTTTTCCGAAATAATTTCAAACTTAATTATTGTCACATGATTCCAATATAAAGTTATGAGCTTTGTCCACTTAATTAAAGAATATTTATAAAACTTAATGTTATTCAACCCATTAAAATTGAATATCATCATAGAATATAGCATGTATATAACGATGGTGTTCGATTTTTAATAAATAATACCAAGATACAATTTAGAATTGAGTTGTGAGATTATTTTAGTCGTAGGGAATTAGCTATGACTAATTATTCCATGATTATCTATATAGGATTGAGTTGTGGGGTTGAATCTCATGAACCAAACATACTACAAATTTAATTTCGGATCGAATCTTGCAAAACCGAACACCCCATTATAAAGATTGTAGTTATATAATTTGTATATACGATTTTTATTTGAGGTAAATAAAATATAAAAACGACGAAGTAAGTTTATAAATATTGGTGTGACTATAAGACTAAAACAAGGTTAGTCAAATTAGGCACAACAAAATTATCTTACCGTGGAAGCGATATCTTTGACCCTAAAGAATTTATTAAGGCCTAATCTAGCTTAGTCTATTGCCTTGAATTAACTTAATTTCACATCACGACATTACTATTAAAGTAATTTTTTGTGATGAAAATAGATACTATAAGTTAAGAAGATTGGTGTAGAATTGATATGTAAAAGAAGTTTACATGAAACTGATACAATTGTTTAAGTTGGTGAAATTGATAAATTTGAAAGATTTTTATAAAATCACTATAAATCATGGGATAGAATGATCATTCTCCCAAATTTTCTTATTATAAAATAAAATTGACTTGGGAGCATTTATTAGTGTCAAAAAATCTACTTGTGACATTTTGAACTGGTGATTACTATGAAAAATTACACATGAACTTTAATTACTTTTATTGATTTTGTACATCATGTAACTGTATTCACGTACATAAAGTCATATAAAAAATAAAAAATAAATTAATATATTATACAATGTAAATTCAATCAGTCTTAACTTAAATGGAAAAATTGAAGCATCCATAAACTCTAAACCCTTATCATTTGTGCTAGAAGTAACTTTAATATTTAATATTAATTTTATCAAGTTTTAGACACGGCCCAAGTCGAGCCAGACATCAATTCAGTCGGGGCTTGGACTTGGCCAGCCCGGCCCATTCCACTTGACAAGTATAGTTTTATGATGAAGCAGTGGTTCACCTTGTTATGATTCGAACCTTTGATCTATTCAGTTACGCATTATCTCGAGAAAAGGTAACAATGAAAGTTCGATGCATAAAAGTCATCATATCGTTACTACAAATTCCAATAATTTATATACTTCATATATATGAGGCCTAAAATAACACACATACGTGCTATAAGTCATTCTATAATTCACTAAAAATTTAAATAAAATCAAGTGACGCATAAAAATTTGTTTCAATTCCATATTTAAATAAGGCCACGTGAACCGAATTTGGATTGTAACGAATATGCAAAATCCAAAAAAATACTAGTATTAATTTTTCCATTTTCTAAAGGAAAGTATTGATTCTCATGATTAATAACGACAACTTAATTTGGTAAACATAAGATGATGATTAATTAGTGTTTTTTCCCTCCATTTTACATAATGTATAAGCTTCTTCTCTTAGTTTAATGAACTCAACCAATTTAAATCATTGTAGAAACTTACAAACTCGTTTACTCCCTTTCATATAAATATTGGGGTCATGACAATGTGAGTGTGACATATTTGTTAAAGAAGAATTTGACTATCTCTCATTTCTTGGATGTTGAAAGGTACAACCTTGTTTATGTCAAGGTTTTTGGTTGTTGTTTTCATCCTTTCTCCCTATTCTTGCTGCCATGTTATAGAATTTTGTAATTGTTGTTTGAAATGTTGAGCTGTGTGACCACTCTGGACCATGTTGGCAGATAATGTTAGGACGTGTGTTTTCTATGTATATTGATTTCTTTGTTGTTTTTTTGTCTATTTTAATTTTTTCCATTTGTTGTTGTTGCTTGCCATTTTTTTGAGTTGAACGTTTTGGAATACATAAAAAAAATATGTAATATCGGCATTTTTTAAAATCTCAACGTTGAATGTGTTGTTGAAATCTAAGGATCTGTTTGATTTGACAAATGTAACCGGGGTAGAGATTTTTTCTTGCCAAATCTTCCAACCCCAAAACATAAGGGTAATTTTGTCTTTCCATGTGCTATCAATCACACATAATCAAGGATCATCTAATATGGAGTTCCAAAGAACACTTATAAAAATATTATCTTGATTTTGGCCCATATTTCCTATCACGAGTTACATATCTTATTAGTTAAACCAAACGAGCATGCATATAGATGTTTATGTATATAAAACTTGAAATGAAAAATCAAAACAAAGTCTGGCTTATGTTTCTAATTGGTTTTATGGTGTAATTAAGCTGCAAATATTACTTCTTTAACTTGAACAAAATGCCAAACAAATTTAAGATTTAATTAGAGCCTTGAAGAGATGTGGAAATATATAGGCATGCAAAGCATGTGGAAATATATAGGCATGTAGAGATAAATATGTCATAAATGAGAGAATATTTGAAGATTTAGTGTTTCCAAACCCTATAAAAGTTCATTCTTGTGTTTTACAATAGAGCTGGAAAAAACATGGTGGAGAAGAAGCTGAATTTCAATCAACCAATATTATCTGTAAGAAAACACTCCAACAAGGTGACCTCACACATAGTTGATCCTCCACACAGACCAGAGCGGAACTCTGATCATGTGGGGAACCCGGTCTCTGTTCCCTTCCATTGGGAACAAATCCCGGGGCGGCCAAAGGAAGAGATCCTAGCACAATCTCATGACTATGCTAGGCCTTTCGTGTGGGAACAAATCCCAGGGCGGTCAAAGGAAGATATCCTAGCACAATCTCACGATTATGCTAGGCCTTTCGTGTGGGAACAAATCCCGGGGCGGCCAAAGGAAGAGATCTTAGCACAATATCACAACTGTGCTAGGCCTTCCGTTTCTCCAAAGCCTACGCGCAGGGTGGAAGCTCTGCGAGAAACTAGTTCGGATTCTGATGCAAGTAGCGAACCAATTGTAGACGATTTAGGAGTCCGCCAACGAGAACACGAGAGAAGGAAAGTGGTGTATCAAGAAAAGTCAATAGTGCTCCACTGCAGGCCTAGTTTCAAGAGAGGAGGGAGTGATCAGCATGAGAATGTGATCAGAGTGTCTTGCTTGATGCCTCGAGCTTTCCTGAAAAGTTCGGTCTGCAGCCTGAGCCCCGTTCCTGCAATGAGCCGCGCCCACGCGATGACATTTCCTGGTAGCAGAATGCTGTGTGAATCTGCAGTGTCTGGCTCCTCAACAGACAGTGAGAATGAGGCGATGAGTCGTAAGGCGAGGAGTTACCATAAACAGTACATGCCGTGTCTTGTAGAGGTGCCGCGCAAGAAGAGCCTCAGAACCTTGCGAGAACTACTGGATGCTGATGATGCTGCAAGAATTTTGGAGAACAGTGAGAGTTATATGAAGACAAGTGGTGTGATGAAGATAAATGAAGATTCAGACTCGGATTCGGATTCAGACCATGATTCGAGCAGTGAAGATGATATTCGGACTGCTGTGAACGAAGCAGCTGAGAATGCAAGAAAGCGGCTAGCAAGAGAGGGAGATGCTCCTCCACCTCCACCACCACCACCACCACCACCTCTGCCGAAATCTCCATCAGATTCTTGGCTTTCTCGCACTCTGTCGTCCACCTCTGTGAAGAACGCACAGAGCTCTGTTTTCATGTCGCGGTTAAGCAACAAGTACTACTAAATTCAGCAGCTGATATATAGTGTGGAAGGCTAACATTATGCAATTCCTCTCACCAAACTTGCTCTTTTTCCTTTTAATCAGGAATGTAGCTTAACTAATCTTGAAGTTCATAACTTGATGCAATGATATGAGGACAAAGAAAGAGAATACACACACAAACACAGAGAGAGAGAAGGAGAGATATGTAGGGTCAATCAAATAATAATATATAATACCTCAACTATGTACACCTCAAAAGTCTAATTTCTGCTAAAGCAATACTAAAATTGAGGCAAATTAAGACAATCTTGGCTCTTGAGAGCTTATAGAATTTGAATATATGACAACAAAAAATTTCTTCAAGTTTTGAGCACGCGGCCTTTGTACTGTCCTCTCCTTATGACAAAGTCATCCGGAGGCTGAGACTCTTCTAACCAAGTGATTTCGGATATTGTTTCTCCATCCACCTCGATGGAACCTTCATTAAAAACCAAAATTGAAAATAAAAATAAATAAATGATGAAATATTAGGACTTTGTTTAGCAAGAATATATGTGAATGTTTTCAGTTGCAATGAGTACCAGGTAGATCTGCGGCGGGGGACATTCTAAAATAAGTGCAATGGCGTCCATCTTCGGATGAGTAGGGCGGAGAAAGGATGTCAAAGATGGCGCATGGAGTGATGGCCTTGAAACAATGGATGTTACCACCACTAGTTGGATAAAGCACTGTTGTATCACATGGAGCTATCATATCACAATCTTTCACAACCCTCGCAGGCCTTGCTCCTGAAAGTAATCAAATAATCTAAAGATCATTATTAATCTTGAAGATTTTGATGCAAAAACACCGATGACAATTCTTTTGGCACGTTTTGCATATTCAGATAAGTTCATGAATCCAAATAGATAAAAACATATGCCCAATATCTAAGTAGGTTATCATCCTCTAAAGATGGTTATTCCATGTTTATACCAAAAATTTCACTCTTTGCTATAAAATCAATATACAAGAATCAAGATAGACTGAAGCATACAGTTGCTTAGATTTACTTAACCTTGAGATGGATCAGAAGGCCCAGGAATGTTGATCCAATCATAGGATTTTACATGTAATGAACCGTACAGAAGCTTACTCAGCACTGTCATCCCAGGATGGTTATGAAGAGGGATGACTGAAGAAGGTGGCATACAGAATATTCCCATCTGCGAGGGAGAAGTTACTTATTCAGTAATCTAAGGTTCCAAATAATAAAGATGCATACAGTCTCATCATACAAATTGTGCATTGTGTCTAGCCGTCAAAGGAATCAAGAACTGAGAAAATCAGAACAGGAAAGAGAAAGGAAAGCAAAAAAGTTGATATATCATAATCATAAGAACACTTACAGAGAAGCCATCACACTCGTGCACATGCAGGTATTTAATTGGAGGGAGAGACTGATTTCCTCCATTGCGCTCTGTCAAGGTACCTGGCCAATTCCGTAATAGTTGGGCCTCTTGCTCGAGACCTACATCAGAAGGCTTGATTTTCTCTGCAACAAAGGATGTAAAGTGTTACTAACTGATAAAGCAAGCAGCTTAGGACATGCAGAGCAATTTCAGAATTAAAATATCCTTTCGCAAGTTGAATCCAATCCCTAAACCAACAAATCATTAAGGTATAATATCTTGAATTACAATAATATATAGTTCCTCATCCGAATCGGGCTTTTATACGTAGCAGATGCATCTATTACATGCATGATGTAAAGTGCTATGACTATTAGTATGACCGTTGTTTCTATTTAATTTCTGGAGAATTTTTCCTGCTAGGCACAGATTTAGTAAGTAAAGTATTAAGCCATATATTCATATACACAACTTATTTTTAAATTGCTAACATCACACAATATAAAAATTTATATCTAAAATAGTGGGACAGCATGCCAAAAATTCAAAGAACAAAAAGGGAAGTTTTCCCAGCATGAATGGAATGTTTTCTATTTGCCTATCCCAAATATACCTCTTTTTACTACCTCACCGAGATATCCCAAAATAAGACATGGGTCTGATTTGTCAAAAACTACTTAATCTTTTGTGGTTCTCAATAAACCCCTCATCTAAGCCTACAATGTTAGAGACAATTACCATTTCATATTTACTATCTTCACTGCTAAAGATAACTATCATTTCACATATGTTATCATTTCATAGATTCTAGCTTCATAACATCAGCAAATTTATCTCCAACAAAGATTACACAAGAATACATTCATTATAACATTCATTAACATGCAATGCCAGTTAATATAGGAAATACAGTTGGACAAAGGGCCACTCTCAGTTAGAAAGTCAGGATTATGAGGCAAAAAATGCACATGAATAGAGGAAGATAATATAAAGCGTGGTAACATGGTCATCGAATAAAACAGCTCTCTGATTACTTGAGGTAACTACCTTTCCAATACCTAAGCTAATAGATGTTGTTCGTTTATGATAATTCCACGGACTACATACCATTTTTTAGACACATGAGAAAATGATAATCAAAGTCAATTTCAGATCTCGTATATCTTTTTATTCCTTTTCTCCCCAAGTTAATCCAAATAGATATAGAAAGTAAAAATACGAAAGAAGCGCAGTTGATTTTTCCTCTATAAAGAGTCTAATTCTCCAATATTCATTAACTAGGAAGAACTTCATCAAACATTACGGAGAAATGCCAAGTGTCACCATACACAAAAATAAATGCATATGGAGATCCATGATAAAGAAACAAATGCTGGTAAAGGAAAAGGATGATGACTTTTCTTCTTCTTACCTAATAGGTTGCGAACCTTTTCTAAACCCTCTTCCGAAATGGGTCCGTTAGGCGTAAGTGATGCTTTACACGCATTATAAAGCTTCTGTACGGCTGGCATTGTCTGGATAACGAACCAGCTAAACTATAAGAAAACGTCAAAAACAACAGCTTCGGTTCCACTGAATCAAGGGTCCTCTCTTTACTGAAGACCCCCTCACTTAATTGCACCCAATTTTATGCAAAAACTGCTGACCATCAAATCTTTGTATCCACACAAGCACCTTACTTAATAACTCATCTTCGCCGACAATACCTATTAAACAGTTTAAGATTGCAACAGTTTAACTTAATTTTCCAGATAATACTGATAAAAATGTACATAGAAAAACTCAAAGAATCCACAATCAAATTAAAAATAGAATCTTGCAGGACCACTGAAACTGTCCAATTAGAAGAAACTAAACAAATAGACTGACACTCAGTCATGTGCAGCTGCAAACAACATAGGGGCGCACCTAATTACTCAAATTAAGCTCCAATTACGACCTAATAGAATGAAATAAGAGGCGAATTGAGCCCCAAACCAGATGAAAACGGAAAATTCAGACGCGAAACAGATCAGCAAGCACGGAAACAATTCAATTACAGAAAGACAAACCACGGAATCAACGATTAAGGCAACGCAGAGAAACGAAAGAAGCTTAATTAGAAGGACTCACGGCGAAAACGAAATCACAGCTCCCCTCGCAGAAATGAAGATCGGTGGTTTTTTACGGCGAAAGAGAGATAAGTATAATTCTGAAGGGGCAGGCGGCGGGGGGTGGCGGTGGGGGACGGCGGTGAATTTTTCGAGGGATTGAATTCGAGAGAGTTTGAGAATCCGGCGAAGGTCGGAAGCTGATTTTAGCTCTCTCACTGCAAGTTGATGCTATTCTATATTTGACGGTTATGCCCTTTGCCTCCTAAAGCTGATCATAGCTCTTCACTACAAGTTGATGCTATTCTGCATTTGACGACTTTGCCCTCAATACAAGTTGATGCTATTATGCATTTGACGACTTTGCCCTTTGCCTGATGACGAAGTTACTTAGGCGGGACAACTACACCACGCATATAACGACGATATCTACGCCGTTTTGGTAGGGATTGAACTCGTAATCCACGGTCAAACGTAATCAACTTTGTCACTTGAATTATGTTTCATTGACTCATATGTAATTATCGTATTCTGTTGAGTATTTTACATGGTAAGTAGGCGGGATTAAACTATAAAATACTGAAATACAATTCAGATGGTAAGACGTTTCTTGTTAATCTAATATAGTGGAAGTTTTGAATCAAAACATGGATAAAAGGGAGAATAGCATAATGTGAGGAATCAACATCACATGTGCGAGATTGAGCACTAAATAATCTTGTGATGTCTTAGTCTTGTCATTTAACCTCAATGTCTCATTGACTAGTAACCTAATCATGCTCAAGAGTAAGGTGTTAGGCAAAGCTTCCAAATTGTCCATAAACCCTAAGATTTAAAACCTAAATCCTGAAACAATTCTTTTTTCGGTTTACAAGATTGTATCTAGGATTAAATTTATTGTGTGTTTGGTTCATGAGATTCATTCAACCCCACAACTCAATCCTAGATGGATAATTATGGGATAATTAGTCATAGCTAACCCTCTATGACTAAAATAATCTCACAAATCAATCCTAAACTGTATCTTGATATTATTTTATTTTGCAAACCGAACACCACCTTATATAGTATACTACAAAAGACAATTTTATGAATAGAGAATGAAAGCTTCATTATTTGTAATATATTAAGCGTTCTATATAAATTTTTTGCACGTTTACAATCCTGAATAAAGATATCGTAAATGATGCTTTAGAAATTCAGTGTTACAAAATGGGAGAACCAAAGAGCATCCAAAACACAGGAGTCTTTCATCATGTCCCCACAGCATGTTGGTCGAAGGCAAGGCACACAGGATTCACAGGATGGGTGTCACTCCTGCAAGTAAAAGCTTGCGAGCAGTTCTGCAAATGTGTTTATTAATAATTCGTCTTCAATTTGAATAATTGTGTTTCACAACTCAATTAGTTTGGATTAGATTTTGGCACATCCATGAACAGTAAAGTAAAGAAATAGTCTAAGTTAAATCATGACCTAGTTTACCTAAACCAAAGATAACACAACTCATACAAATGTTTCACCTTTGTTTAATATTAATAGGTATTTGATGTTTGCGTAAATCATACAAAACGTTTCATCCAAATTTTAATTTAATACATTCCGTCATACGTGTTTTAACATCATTAACTCTTTACCTATATGGCGTATAATACATGAAAAAATAGGAAATTTTTTTATACCAATATAAAATAATGATAAAACTTTTTGTACCAACAAGAATCAACGATGAAACATTTTGTACCCCACATAATAAAAGAGTTAACGACATCCAAACATAAAAGTAACAGAATATACTAAAATGAAACATGACTGAAACTTTTCGTATGATTTATATAATCTTCAAATTTTTTTTACCAAAAAAAAACAAATGATAAACGTTTTTGTGTAAATTGTGAAGTTACCCCTGTAAATAAGAATAATTAAGAATCACCCCCCAACTAACTACACTATCAATTAGGTTTTCTCTTCACCTTTCAAAAAATCCCTAAATCCCTCTCAGCAACTGCAGCTTCCGCGCCGCCCTACCTCACCGCCATGGTAAGCAATCCGCCAATCGCCGTTGATATCTGTATCTATAACATATGTATGCTTATCTACGCATCGATGACAGTCTAATTGATTGGAAAATTGCGCGATGACAGGCATCGGAGAAGAAGCTGTCGAATCCAATGAGGGAAATCAAAGTTCAGAAACTCGTCCTCAACATCTCCGTCGGCGAGAGCGGCGATCGTCTCACCAGAGCCGCTAAGGTACAGCTCAGCATTATTGCGTGCGTATGTTTGCTGTGGTTACCTCTATCGCTCTAATTAGGCGTTTCCGTTTTGATGAATATTTTATAGGTCTTGGAACAGCTCAGTGGCCAAACCCCTGTTTTCTCCAAGGGTAATATTTTCACGCTTATTCTAGTTTTAATTTTCTTTGTTAGAAGATTTTTTGGTATGTGTGTGATGCAGCTTATCATGAAGCTCTAATTGATTAACTGGAAGTGTAAAGGCTTCATTTTTGTTTAATTGGATGTTTGAAAAATCTCAATCTTTTTGTTGAAAGGTGAAAAATGAGCTTAATTTTACGTGACAGTGTGGAACGGTACGATAAATGTGGATTTGTTTTGCGGACTATGGCCAATAGTTACTGGAATTGAACTGAACTCGTCTTGTTATTGTTGCTGAATCAATTGATTTGGAATTATTGTAGTAGTGTGTGCTCATGGAAGTTGTTTGTTTTTGCGTTCTTACGTCCTGTAACATACACAAAAAGTGTGACACGAAAATTCGTTTGGTGGATTGCCTCTTTGACTACATTGGAAATGATAGTACATGCTGTGTGCAGTTGGGTATTTTGTTCCTGAATTCTCTGTTTATGATATAGTTTCGGGGTTCATCTCGTATCTATTGCTTTCAAGTTAGACGTTTACAAGATATGGTATGACAGAAAGCACATGTCTCATTCTTGTGTTGGCATTTTGTTTTACAGCAAGGTACACGGTGCGTTCTTTTGGGATCAGGCGTAATGAAAAAATTGCATGCTACGTGACAGTACGAGGTGATAAGGCAATGCAGCTCCTCGAGAGTGGACTGAAGGTCAAGGAGTATGAGCTGTTGAGAAGAAACTTTAGCGAAACTGGTTGCTTTGGGTTCGGTATTCAGGAGCATATCGATCTTGGAATTAAGTAAGTAAACTTCTCTTGCTCTCTTGTAAAATGGTTTCTCAGATGTTGCTTAAATACAAGTTAAATTGTATGGCTGATACATAGCTTGATCTTCATAATGTTTGCAAATGATTAATCAATGTTCACCACCCACCATAGCTAGATCTTGCTAACTTTTCTTCGTTACTTTTGATTACGTTGATTATGAAATTACTACTTGTGTTTGTATCTTTCTTACTATTCCATCTCCATAGGTATGATCCTTCAACTGGTATCTATGGTATGGACTTCTACGTTGTCCTAGAGCGCCCTGGCTACCGGGTTGGGCGCCGCCGCAGGTGCAAGTCCCGCGTTGGTATCCAACACAGGGTCACGAAGGAGGATTCGATGAAGTGGTTCCAAGTAAAATACGAAGGTGTTATCCTCAACAAGGCCTCCAATATTGGTGCTTAATTCTGATCTCAGTTATACTAGACATTTTCAGCTGTTTTCTGTGAATGATCTTCATATTTCATTCTACATCAAATTGCTTGTACTTGGGATTTCACCCCTAATTTATCTTCTCATTATTTGGTTATCATTATGATTTCTACTGTTTTGATTAAAATTTTTGAATCTTTAATTTTTCTAGTCTTTAATCCCTAAAACTATCTCAACAAGTCTAAGACAAGCTGATCAATAAACTTAATTTTACAAGTTTGACATGAAAAACCAAAATAAAGTTTGGTCAGAATCAAGTTGGATGTGTAGTATGTGTGTATGAAGACAAGCGCTTCAACAATCAATTCCATTGCCATCTTAAATTCTTAACCTCCACCATGGTGAAGTTTTGCCCAAGACAGACCCTCGGACCCGGCCCGAAGGGAAAAAACTAGGGATGTCAGTGTAGCTAGCCTGAATAGCCCGCCCAATTTATAGGGTTATGGTTGAAAATCTATAGCCCAATAAAATCACAACCCGATTAGCCCATACCCGATTAACTTGCAACACGTTAAGGCTAGACCCGAAAATTCGATAAAATTTCTATTGTTCTATTTATTTGACTCATAATTTGTCGCTTCATTGATTATTTTTTTGATATAGATAACTACAAAAATAACTTTTAATTTTATACTCCCTCTATCTGCGAATAAGAGTCATGTTTTTCTATTTTAGTCTGTATGTGAATAGGAGTCCCGGTTCACTTTTACCATAAATGGTAATAGGTCCCACCTTTCACTAACTCATTCCATTCATATTTTATTTAAAACTAATATATACAAGTAGGACCCTTATTTCACTAACTCTTTTCCATCCACTTTTTCTTAACATTTCTTAAAATCCGTGCTGCCCATAAATGGGACTCATAATGGCGGACGGCGGGAGTATTAGATATACAAATTATAGATTAATTTTTATTAAGTAATATAATAATAGATAAATAAATTAGAAACATCATTCACTGAAAAATATATAAATTTCTAAAACATTCTTTAAATTTTCTAGAAATATGTTTATACTTCATTTTGCACAAATCTCAAATATTAATATTTGTTCATGTTTATGTTTGAGTTTAAGCATGTCTCAAATTATCAAATTTATCATAATTAAATGTTTTACATTATATAAATATAACTAATTTTCATCATTATTTATTTGATTGATAGCATATTAATTTTATCGGTAGCAACCCGATTAACCCGTTGGCTAGCCCAACACCCGAGCTTTTACGGTTAGGGCTAAGCTTTTGCAACCCAGACCCGATTGACCCAAAATCCGATAGGGTTGGCCCGAAACCCGTTGGGCTGACCCGATTGACATCTCTAGAAAAAACATAGGCTTCCACTGTGTAGCCTTGGACACGCGCACACCCAGAGCGAACCTCCCTGGATTGAGTTCACTATTTGGACTTTTGAATATTCAATTTTGTATACAAGTATTGAGTTCACTATTTTGTTCAATTTTGAATTGAAGGTCATAGGGATAAAATAGAGTATTTATCAATTTGGAATGGTGTAGGTTCATAAATTATACTATATGGCTTTCTTTGAATAGTATGTATAGCACATGGTTTTATTGTAGTATTACAAAGTGCGACTTGTTGCTATGTCGGATAGTAGGACTAGAGGATTATTTGATCATGGAAATTTTCAAACCCTTGAGCAAAAGCCGAAGAGGCAAGTAGGGTACTGTTTGAGTAAGAATAATTAAAAAAAAATGTTTAGTTCGATTTGACATATTCTGGAAACAACTTGTAATATTTTTTAGTGAATTTTTTTCTCTCAGGGTTTATTCAATTATTTCTCTTTAGTTTCATTTGACCATTTTATATTAAATCATAAAAATAATCTTGTCAGTGGACGACACAGATTTTGATAATTGATAAATGAATTGAATGAGAGATAGAGATGTTGAAGTTTAGTTAGTTGATATTGAAAACCACCTAACAAAATTTAATACAAATTTACAAAGATAATTTTGATGGACAAAATAAGAGTCGTAGAATATTTTATAAATACTTGTAACGCCTATATTTAATATTCCCCTTGTCCCGTTTTAGTAGTATCATTGACTTTTCTGCCTTCTTTTTATAAAAATGATAAAAAATAGTTAAAGTGGAGAAATAGTAAAGTAAAAGAGACAATAATGTAGATAAGACTCTTCTCTATATTATTCTCTCTCTTAATTTATCATTTCTCCTCTTTAACTATTTATTTTATCATTTTTATAAAAAAAAGGCAGAAAAGTTAATAGGACTGCTAAAGCAGGACGGAGAGAGTAATTCATAACCGTTGCATGAATACGTTGACTTCTTGTGTCTCCCAATTGGCAGCTCAACAATTTCGTGGTAGAAGAGAGTTTTTGACCAAAGGTCGTAGGGATAAAATAGTGCAATTTTTTTATTATGTCAAATCAAAGATATATGGTTATTTATGATTATATTTTCTTTTCACGTGATGCATAAAAATTATTACTGTAATGTATATGAAATCAGAGATTTTTACAAATTGTATCAAATAATTGCAACATTATCTTTTTCAAGTAAATTTATATACTGTGTAAAAATTTCAAATATATAAATCAATAGATTTCATATAAAATGGTGCATTCAGAAGTATTTTATTCTATAGTTAAATATATACTATAGTTAAAATATATATAAATTCTTAAAATTGAAACCCAAATATTTCAAAAATACAATTTAACCACGCTTGGTATATATATCTAATACAGTAATACATATCACCCTTATTATTACACGAAAACACATAATACAAAAAAAATAAAAATTACTATAGTTTAAAATAATTGAAATAGTTATAGTTTGGTGAGAATCAAATGTGCTCCATGCTGAGGCTGCAGAGTGAAGAGATGATGAGGAGCATGCGTATACGAAGGCGAAAGCTTGAACGAATAATTCTGCAGAATCATAACCATCGCCATCTTAACTTCCACCATGGTGAAGTTCTGCCCGATGCACACCCTCGGGCCCGACCCGAACGGGATGTATATAGGCCTCCCCTGCGTCGCCTTCGACACGCCCTGAGAGAACCTCTCCGGATTGAAGATGGCCGCGTCGTCCCCCCACAGGCGCGTGTCGTGGTGCATTGCTAGCAAGGGCAGCTGCATCTGCACTCCGGCCGGGATAGTGTACTTTCCGAAGTTCGCCTCCTTGTATGTAAGCCTGGCGAGCGTCGCTCCCGGTGTGTATAGCCTCAGAGCCTCGTGGAGGATCATGTTCATCTGCACGCAGAGGCGGACACATGTGTTAGAAGTGAACGAACAAGGGAGGAATGATTTTTCATTTTTTATTTTTTATTTTTTATTTACTTCAGCGAGGGGTAAATTTGTAATTTTACGTTTTAGATCTTAAATTAGGTCCCCCTGACAGTCTAGGATGACTACGTCTATTGATTAGTAGGGTGACAAATCGTGTGTGTTGGGCCATTATCAGGTCAACCTGTTAACGACACGACCCAATAAGGACAAATACAAACATGGCACGTTAAGAAAATCCCAAACCCGAACATGAATACGACCTGCTACACTTAACCCCGAACACGACACGAATTTTTTTGTGTCCTTAACGTGTCGACCCAATAAGAACACGAACCAAATAAGCTTTGACCCAAACGTTTCATAAAAGCTACTTAGATATCTGTAGTGAAAATAAAATTCTACAAACGATGTCGTTTGGTGTTTTTTTCAACCAAAAAAAAAATTATGCAAGAAAGATTGTACTCAAAGTTTCATAAACTCGTTACGGATTTTTCTAGTTTAAATTGAGGTGAAGAAAGACAGTACTCACAGTTTTTAGGTGGTTCAGCTCTTGATAATCGGGTTTCCCTTTCCCGAAACGCTCCAAAGCCTCGTCCCTGGCGCGTGTTTGCCAGTCCTCGTGCTTGCTCAGAAGGATCATTGTCCATACCAGCAAACAGACAGACGTTTCCTGGCCAACGAAGTAGAACACCTTGCACTCTTCCATCACTTCTTCCATTGACATTGCAGAAGCTGTCCCATTCTGCTTCACCTCATTCGCATTGGATTCCAATAGCATGCCCAATAAGTCATTCGTGCTCGGCTCGCCCTCCTCCATCGCCTTCACCCTCTTCCTGATGACTCCGAGCACCCTTGACTCGATCTCATCCATGATTTCCTTCATCCTCCGGTTGTTTTTGGTGGGAAGCCATCCCGGGACGGGCATATGGCGACCGGCCTCGTTGATTCGCTCCACCTGCTCTCGTTGTAGCTTGAAGATCTTGTTTCCCTCCTCGTAGCTGCTCCCGAACACGGTTCTTGAAATCACGTCGCTCGTCATGGTCTGAAGATAAGGCCACACGTCGGCCTCACATGATCCTGAGTCTGGTACGATCGCATCCCATTTCTTCAGCATGTCAACCGTGCTGACGTGGAACGCCGGAACCATATGCTGTTTCATTAAATGTAGATATTAGTTTTAATACTAAATTGAATTTTCTCAGTTCCACCGTAGTTAAGTCATATTCATTTTTTGGTCGTTCCACTATTTTTTATTCACATAATTAATTAAAACACTCATTCCTTCATCATCGTGACCATAAAAAAATGTCTCAACTACAGTAGAACAGACAGAATAATTTGTTTGCATCATTGCATGCAATTTCATGATATATATACCTTTAATTTCTCAACATGGAAGGCAGGGTTAATTAGCTTTCTATGTTTGGCCCATTGCTCTTTCTCGTACGTTCCAACTCCTTTGAACATTTTCCCAAGTGAATTAGCAGTCGGCTTCAGATAAACATTGTTTTTCGACAAAATCTCTCGTATAATCTCAGGCTCCCTTATGCATACCGCGGGCCTTGGTCCAAACCAAACAAAGTTGTCATCACCTGAAAATTTGCACTCCATAATCATTTAGTTAACCCTAAACAATAACCATTTAATTAGAGGTAAAACGTCTTATCAACTTAGCTGCATGCAGTCGTACGTACCATAAGTTTTTGTAGCATGGTGGACGATGGGAGTCGCTCTATGCGCAATATCATTCGTGAACTCCATGGGTTTGGACAAGGCTTCTCCGGTGATCTTTCCTATCTCTTTGAAATCTCCATAGAAAAGCTTGTAAGAATTTCCCTTGAAGCCTTGTTGGCGTAGGATTTTTTCGAGTTTTTTGGGGGTAAACCACACCCAATCCAATACTTTCCATAGATATATCAGAGCTACAACAGCACAAGAAATTTTGGCTGACAAGATGAAAACATCCATTGCTTTAGTGAATTGGTTTTTGATTTGGAGTGGAAGATAGAGTAGAGGTATGAGCTTATTTATACACGATAGATGGTATTGTTCATCACGTTTATTTCCTATTTGGAATTTGAACAGTCAGTTTTGTCGACTTAATTAGCTAAGGTCGATGTCTTTCTTTGAAAAAAAAAATCATAATTAACAACGACGTTTAGGAATATATAATAAATATACTAAATTTCATTGGGGCAAAATAATAAATGAACTTTAGCCAATTTCTCTCGACCAATTTGTTAGCAAAATTAAATCCATATCCCAAACTTCGAATGATATGCGAAAAAAATATAGTACATGAACTTTTGATGTGTGGCCACTTTCCCCGACCAAGTATTTCGACAAAATTAAATTATGTGATGTGTCTAGTGGCAATTTTAAATGACGTGAAGATGACACGATAAAATTAGTGTTGAAACGACAAGTCAGCACATCGAAACAATGTCATTTTGATGATTAATTAGGTAGTTTTTTTTTACTTAATTTAACTTTTTATAAATTATGTGACGAAACAACGTTGATTTGGTCTAATAATTAGACATTTCGATGAGTCACATTTAATCAAGATACATCCATTTTAGACATTTTGTTTGGATTCGATTTCGAGCAATATTAGAGGGAAATTAGCTGCACGCTAAAAGCTTATCTATTTTTTTCACCATATTCAAAGTTAGTGGTAAAAATCTTGGCCTAGCTGGTGTACTTTTCCACTATTACTATTTCACTTCATTACATGCAGCCGTCATGCTTGAAAATTATTGATATGCAATTTCAAGAATTTTTGTTTTAGCCATTTATGATTTTAAGTCCCATACCATACATATCTATTTTGTAGTTGGTGTTAAGTAGTATCCGCCTTTAACAAAATAACAATAAAAAATACTACTATCATTTGTTTCTTAAAGCAGGAACTTTAAAAACGGCACGAGTTATAATGCAAAGTTGTTAAAATAGGAAAGAAGAAAAAAATGGATAAAATAAGAGAGAGAAAATAAAAAATGGAATTAGTGTTAGACTGTAAGTTGATATGAGGTCCATTTTCTAAAATGAAGAGTTTTTATTTTTAAAAAATGGATTAAAATGAAAAGAGTTTTTTCCTAGGGGAAGTAATTGCCACTTGTCATTATATGTATCGGTCAAGAAGTCAACGTTAGATTTGTATGACACTAAAAGCAAGTTGGTGCGAGTGGAAATATGTAAGAAGATGCATGCAAATTATAAACTGAACTTTCAATGGCCCATCCCTTTGCATTGCTTTCATTCACATAGTGTCTATGTGTATATATTGCTATAGTAGCGTATTCAGAAATTTTGATTTGAGATACGACAATTAATACTAACACACATCAGGTAGGGGCGAAGCTAGGATTTGACGAGAGGAGGGGCAAAAATATATTTATAAATAAATTTTGTGGTAACGAAAAGGAACATTTAAAAGAGAATTTAAAATAAATTTTTAAATTTGAATAAAATACTACTCCCTCCGTCCCCGATTAATTGTCAATATTTTCCATTTTGGTCCGTCCCTCAATAATTGTCACACTTCATTTTTACCATAAATGGTAAGTAGGTCCCACATTCCACTAACTCATTTCACTCAAATTTAATTATAAAACCAATATAAAAAAGAGGTCTCACATTCCACTAACTTTTTCAACCAACTTTTCTTTACATTTTCTAAAACTCGTGCCCGGTCAAATAGTGACAATTAATCAGAGACGGAGGGAATATGAATATAGATTTTTGACGAGGGGCAAATGCCTACTAATCCTCCAAGTAGATCCGCCCATGATTCATCAGCAATGTCATAAATATTGAACTAGAAGATGGAGAAAGTGTTAATAACACATTAATTATAATCCATCTAAATAATGAAATATGAGACATTTATTATGAAACGGAAAGCATTTTTTATTATTTAACAAAAAAAAATATGTTCGTTCAGCATTTTCGTTCGAAGTACTCAACAAAGTCGATTCAAAACATTGAAAATCATGTTCATGTGAAAACGATGCATGTCACATCATTTGAGCATGATGAGGAAATTATAGAGTTGTTGAATATTTATATGCTATAAATTAAAACATTTGAAATGCCATCTTATAATTCACGGTTGAATGCTTAGATTGGTCTCTGATAATTTGTAAACATAACAAGCACAAATATTTGAATGGAAAATTTTCAATTCAACCTCTCATAATCATAAGACAACAAAAGATTACTTTTAATGTAGGAGTATCAAAAAATATGTTGTCTAGATTTTTTGGGGTTTAATTTGACTTTAGTTGAACGCTAGAAAATCTTGTTATCGTATAATTAAATAATCTTTAAAATGTAGAATAATAAAAAAAAAGTGTTAATCCCATTTATGTCCCAAACTTTGACCATTTTTCGGAAAATATTGAAAACTTATATTATCTTTTTAAAAATTCTTAATAATGCAAAAAGTTTGATTTATGTTCCCTTTGACATACTTTTAGTTTTATTCATAAAAACAACTACTCCCACGGTCCGCAAAATACTGTCCAAGTTTGACTAGTTTTAAGAAATGTGAATAAAAGTTAGTGGATTCATAAAAACAACTACTCCCTTTGACATACTTTTAGTTTTATTCATAAAAACAACTACTCCCTCGGTCCGCAAAATATTGTCCAAGTTTGTCTCGGCACAAGTTTTAAGATATGTGAAGAAAAGGTAGTGGAATGTAGTTCCTACATTTATATATTAATTTTATAATAAAATGCGCCCATTTACCAAAAATGTAAAAAAACAAAGTGGACAACATTTTACGAACGGACCAATAAATTTTATTTGAAGCTCATGATAAGTGAAACTTCCCACAGTTTTCACAATACTTGTGATTACAACTTATTTTTTCGATTAGAAAAAAACATGCATACAAAGCACACCGTTACTATAAGAAAACACACAAAACATAGTAACAAAAGTTTGAAAAAAAAAATTTCAATTATAGTTTGGTAAGAATCAAATGCGCTCCAAATTGAGGCTGGAGAGTGATGAGCGCATGAGGAGCATGCGAATACGACGGCGAAAGCTTGAACGAATATTTCTGCAGAATCAACACCATCGCCATCTTCACTTCCAGCATCGCGAAGTTCTGCCCGATACAAACCCTAGGCCCCGACCCGAAGGGGATGAACTTAGGCTGACCCTGCGTGGCCTTGGACACGCCTTCAGCGAACCTCTCGGGTTTGAAGCTGGTGGCGTCGTCCCCCCACAGCCGCTTGTCGTGGTGCACTGCTAGCACGGGAAGCACTAGCTGCACTCCGGCTGGTATACGATACTTTCCAAAGTTAGCCTCACTGTGAGTAAACCTACCGAGTGTCGCGCCCGGTGTGTACACCCTTAGAGACTCGTTCAGGATCATGTTCATCTGCGGGAGAGCGTATACGTGTTGTTAGATTTTACGGAGACTAGGTATTGTACTATTTATGTGTGACTCAATAAGTATTAAGTTGATTTCTTTTTACTTCATATTTATACAGGATCACCCATGCTTTGAAATAATGTTAGATTTTACGAAGACTAGGTACGATCTCATTTATTAAAGCGTAGCTGATATGTTATAAGGTGAGACCAACTAAGTCCAAGTCTCCAATGATGTTTTATCATAAAAGTCAAATTTTCAATTACTACTAGTTACTTATATTTATCACTTTTTACTTTTTATTTTCAGTATATGACAACTCACATTTGAATATATCAAACGATCAGAAGTATTAATAATATGTACTCACAGTTTTGAGGTGGTTTAGCTCTTGGTATTCCGGTTTCCGTTTCCCAAAAACTTGCAAAACCTCCTCCCTGGCTCGGGTTTGCCAGTCCTGATGCTTACTCAGAAGGATCATTGTCCATACCAGCATAGACGCAGAAGTCTCCTGACCGGCAAAGTAGAAAACCTTGCACTCCTCCATCACTTCCTCAATAGTCATCCCAGATGCATTTCCATGTTCTCTTATCTCCTTTGCATTGGATTCCAACAATATACCCAACAAGTCATCCATGCTCGGCTCACCGGCTTCCATCGCCCTCATCCTCTTGTTGATGATCCCGAGCACCCGTGACTCTACCTCTGCCACAATATCCTTCATCCTCCGGTTGTTCTTGGTGGGCAGCCATCCCGGGACAGGCATGTGGCGGCCCGCCTCAATGATCCTCTCCACCTGCTCCCTCTGGAGCTGGAAGATCTTCGTCCCTTCCTCGTAGCTGCTCCCGAACGCAGTTCTTGAGATCACGTCGCTCGTCATGGTCTGAAGATGAGGCCACACGTCGACTTCACATGATCCGCCATCTGGCACGATCGCATCCCATTTGTTCAGCATGTCCACAGTGCTCAAGTGGAAAGCCGGAACCATATGCTGTTTGCATCAAAGGTAGACATTAGTTCACTGTCGAACTGGCCAGTTTTGTAATTAACCGAACCGGTCAAACCAGCCGGTCCGGTCTGGTCCGGTTTTTAAAAATGCGCGTAATTTCAAGATATGTACCTTTAATTTCTCAACATGGAAGGCCGGGTTGATCAACTTTCTATGTTTGGCCCATTTCTCTTTCTCGTACGTTGCTAGTCCTTTGAACATTTTCGCAATTGGATTACCAGTAGGCTTCAAGTAAACGTTGTTTTTCGAAAAAATCTCTCTTATAATCTCGGGATCGTTGATGCTTACTGCAGGCCTTGGTCCGAACCAAATGAAGTTATTCTCACCTGAAAATTGTAACCATTTAGAAATATTTTTGGGTCATATGATGACTTAAATAATCTTGATTGCATACAAAAGAAGTACTAAAAGATGAGAAGTCAACTTACCCAAATAAGTAATATGTAGGATAGAACTAGTATATGTAATTCTAGCATAAAATGTTATCTCTATATTCCAATCTAGATTGCATGCATTCAGTGGCTATAATACAATTCACCTTTTTTTATATAGTTTTCAAATTTATTACAATTTTAGGTAAAATGTTACGCAAAAAAGCACTATCAATGATCCGAATCACCTAAAAATACATTTGCGGACAAAATTTATAAAACATAGCCCCTACCTATCTTTTTTTCTGCGATGCACGGATTTTTTCTAGTTTTTTGGGGGTAAACCACACCCAATCCAAAAAATTCCATAGGTATATCAGAGCTACAACAGCAATAGAAATAATGGCTGACAAAATGTAGACATCCATTGTTGTGATAGTTTAGTTTTCGAGTTGGAGTGGAAGATATGAGAGGGATGGGGCTTATTTATACACTATGATAGTGTTGTTTATTATGTTTCCAATCTAGAATTGGGAGAAGTCAATTATGTGGGCTGTTTCATTTGGTTAAGGTTAATTAGACTTCAATTAGATACTAATTAATATTAAATTCATTAGTTTGTTCAAGTTTGAATTGAAAGTCATAGGGACAAATTAAAAAGTGCATGTATCAATATGGTTTGGTGGTGGTTCATTAGTATAATATTTAGATGGCTTTCTAGGAAGTGTGTTTATAGCATATTGTTTTAGTTTTAATGTTTAAATTATGTTCAACTTGTTATGGCTGCGTTATGGCTGCTGTATCTCATTTTTAGAGGAAAACAAACGAGCCCTTATTATTAAAAATGGGCGGCCCCACACATGACCCCAATAAAGGGATTAAGCTTCTATCAAGTGAAAATTTTCTTTTTATTTCATTCATATAATTTCCTTGAATTCTCTGTATTTTATGTGAATCATTGTGAAAAAAACCATTATTATAGATAGAGATGTCAATCGGGCTAATCTGTTCGGGTTCGGGCCAACCCATTCGGGTTGTCAGGCTATTTGGGTCCGGGCTACTCGGGCTATGAAATTTTCGGGTTATAAATTTTCAACCCTAACCCTAACCCGCCGGGTTTCGGGCTAACCCATCGGGCTATTCGGCCTTAAGAACTTTCAAAAATAATCACTTGTAATCAAATTTTCCTTAATAAAATGATTTTATATTTTATTATTTTCTTCTTCTTAGTGATAGAATCATATAAAATCTTCAAATTTTTCATAGTTTTCCATAATCATTGGGAGAGAAGTCTTTCATCTCAATCAACTATAATCTAAAGATTCTAAACAAAGATAAATTAATGTTAAATCAATTGATTTCAATTAAAGCTTGTGTTCGCGTCATTATTTTGGCATTGGTCATAATTTATTATTTGAAAATTAAAAATCATATCTTACATGAATAATTATTAAAAAGATAAATATATTGAGATTTTGATGGGTTAATTCTTAATTTTGGCGTTGGTGGTAGTAAAAAAATAATGGCAGGTAATGGGACGATAGAATGAGTTGAGGTGGAACTTGAAAGTTGATAGTGTGGGATTGAGTGGAAACGTGTAGAATGTAGATTTAAAAAGACTGATTGTGTCATATAAAATTAAAAAATACAGAAAATCCCTAAAACTCAATATTTTTTAATTAAAAGTTGTAACCCGTCGGGCCAACCCGTTTAACCCGCCAACCCATTCGGACCAACCCGTTTAGCCCATTTTATATTCGGGTTATAAAATTACAGCCCTAATCCGCTCATTTTACCGGGCTATTTGGTCCGACCCAAAAATTTCGGGTTGAATTGACATCCCTAATTATAGATAAAAGGATATGAAAAATATTGTTCAGAATTTCAAACTCAAAATTTAAAATACATAGCCTTTACCAAAACAAATTTATGCTTTTCAAGATTTTAGTGTTACTAATGCTAGAAATATTGTTTCATAAAATAATTTCCAATATGTACATTCCCAATTTTTCAGCATTTATTTTGAAAAATGCCCCCCACTTAAATTTACTTTTAAAATTTTCAAACTTTGCGAAATATTGATTTGTAGGTTCTGTCTAGATTTCATTGGGTTAATAATTAATATTGATGTCTTTCTTTGAAAATAATACAACAACAACGATGCTTAGGAATATATAGATAAAGTTGACTAAACAAGATTATGATTGATTAGTGATTGTCCTATTCCCCATTGGCCATTAATCCCAAAGTAATATCTATTCACTGTTGTATTCTTAGGTCAAACGCTATCCATATTATTATGTTTTTTCGGCTTCAACTTTTGGCGTTCAATTCTAGTGGCCGCCATATTTGAAATTATTTAATAATATCTCCATCTCCAAAAATAAATAGACTAGTTTTACTATTTTCAACCGTTCTTAAAATTAGACAAAATTTAAATCTAGAAAGTTTTTCAACAAAATCCATTAACATTTGTTCCACTATTTATTTCTTCTCTTTCTTACTTTTTATCATCTATCTTTTACTTTAACAATTGCACATTAAAATCCGTGTCATCTACAATTATCAATTTTTTGGAGACGGAGGGAGTACTAGTAAATAAGATAAATTTGTACTCTCTTCCGTCCGACAAAAGATGTCACACTTTCCTTTTTAGTTTGTCTTACAAAAGATGTCACATTTCCATTTTTGGAAAAAGTTCTCTCCCACATGAATATAAAAATTATATTTTCTCTCTCCATTTAACACACAAAACAAAATCTCTTAAAATCCCGTGCCGTCCCACGAGTGTGATATCTTTTGTGGGACGGAGGGAGTATAAATTATGAAGAAAAAATTTTGAACAAAATTTGGATTAATTATTCTGGTCGATTCTATAGTTATTTTTAGCCTACGTATAAAGCTTGGATATATATAATGTGCACATTCATATTTTGTTACTTGAATAAAAATAACATTGTTATTTATTTGAGACCAATCAGACAATAAAATTGTGGAATTAATCCATTTTGGAGATATTACTACGGCTAGGGAAAATATGAATCTTGTTGCACAGAAATAAAAATTTAGTAGTATCCATTTTGATAGTACATAATTAAATTTACTACCCAATGGTTCAAACTCTAGTTTAGTATTCCTTTCGTCCAAAAAAAATAGTCTCTTTTATAGACGACATGAGTTTGAATGAGAAATTGGAAAAGTAAGAAGAGAGAGAGAAAAAATAAGTAAAGTAAGAGAGGCACGGAGAAAAAATACTTGAAATATGGGAGAGAGGAGAAAAAGTGTATGAAGTATGAAAAATAAACTTTTTATTTTTCGAAATAGGACTATTTTTATGGGCGCCCAAAATAGCAAAACGAGACTATTTTTCATGGATATTTAGAAAATAACCCTATCGTTTTGCTAGCACTTTATTCAAAGTAAACGTACAATGTCGCTTGCGTAGAAAATCTTGTTACCTTGAAAATAAGGCATTACAGGGTAGTTAAATATCCTATAAAATTCAAAATTTATGATATTATTAAAATGTTTGAAAATATCAATTCAATAAAAATTCATATACTTGAATTAAGAACATGCAACTCATCAAAATATAAATATCTCAGAACTAAAAATAAAGCTTTAAAAAGTTACTCCCTCCGTCCACGAAAAATTGGGCACTTTGTGAAATGACATGGGTTTTAATGTAGAATTGGTAAAGTAAGAGAGAAGTAGTGTTAGTGGAATGCGGGGTCAATATTATTAGTAAGTGAGAAGTTGTTGAACACTTTCCTTTTTTGAATGTGCCCTATTTTTCGTGAACAACCAAAAATGACAATTTTGCCCTATTTTTCATGGACAGAGGAGCATATATTTATCATTATAGCAAGTCTCAAGATGGAGATAATTAATGAAAATATGCTTATTAAAAAAGTTGATAGTCAAACTCTTGCTCATGTTCAAAAAGGAGAGAATGAAAGATCATATGCATTTGAATGGGAGTTTTTTAATCAGCAGCATCTATTTTCAAAAATCCGTACAACTGATGCTTTAATATCTGGCCATTATTCTTCATCTAAGTTAATTTAGTAATGTTTAAAATCGATTTAGGACAATTTTGTCACACCCCGGCTCAAGACCAACACCTTGTCATCGTCATCAGACACGACGAATTTCATCAACGAATTTAATATCAACCGAGTTTAATTGCACAGTGGTCACATTGAACTTGCTTAGATGTTGCTGCACGGTTTTTTTCTACAATTCTAAAACTAAACAATCGTCTTATCATATGTACGTACCTTGTTTGCATTTCATCCAACGTCTTCATCATCTCTTTCGTAGACGTTGTTGTAGTCATATGATACGCCACATACCTACTTTCAGATACCATAAAATTATGACCATTCAATATTTTGGCTATTAAATCTCGGCTATTAAACATCCTATGCAAAGACATGAGCCTTTGAAGAGGAAAAAAACCACACATCATAATGGAGTTCTCCACAAATTTTATGGTTGGCGATGACGAACTTGACAGAGTTGTGAGAATCAAACAAATAAATTGGGACATTATTTCACGGACTAAGGGAGTAAGTGTAAATAAAGTACTATGGAGTAAGTGTAAATAAAGTACTACAGAGATTTTGTATGTGAGAATTATTTATGTATCGGATTTACAAGATAACGGAAGTAGTGAATTCAAGTGCATGATTCAATTAATTGTGAAAAACAAACTAAGCAATATTGATTATAATTCCAGATCTGTTTCTGATCCGTAATTTCCGTTGTGTATCATAAGGCCCATGCTAATATATAATCGAATTTGTATAGTACTAAATAATTGTGGAATCAATTTAAAAAAATATACATATCAAATTGGGGTTTAAAATTAGATTTTCATTACAAAACAATAAACGGTTGACCGACAGTTGACACTTCTTCTTTTGGGCCATAAATTATAGCAGCCCAAATAATGAAATTGTTTTAAATGGCAGCCCATTTCAAACAATTTACGGTAGTTTATTTATTAATTAAAAATAAATCATCATTAATTTTGAATTAGTTTAAAATTCTGAGTTCGCATTTAATTAAAAAATAAACTTTTCATCAGATTAGTGATTTTATATTTTAGTATTATTTGTTTTCCTATGTAATAAGCATTGATTAAAAAACTACAGAACAAGTATTGATTACGAATCTAGATCTTGTTTTGCCTTCATTTTCAGATGCAAAACACCATTATTATACTAAATTAGAGTAAGTAGTTATAGTTTGGTAAGAAACTAAGAATCAAGTGCTCTCCATGTTGATGCTGAAGACTAATGAACGTATGAGGAGCATGTGCCTCAATCAAATAAAAATGAAGTTGACTATAAGTCATCAATCAACCAAGAATATTCATAATACAAACTCTATTTTGGTAGAGTATTTAGAAAATAACCCTCGCATCTTATTCAAAGTATGCACAACAATTAATGTCGTTTTAGGCTTAAAAAATTCTGTTAAGTTGATAATAAGCCATGCCACGCGCCATTTTGTGCACCATAGGAATATATTAATATTACAGGGTTGGTAAATATGCTATACTAAATTTGAAATATTATTAAAAATTTTGGATATCAATTCAGTAAACAATTATACTTCAACTAAGAATTAAACTTTTGAAAATTAATTTATAATGCTCTAACTCATGCGAAAAAAATACTCCCTCCGTCCGCCATTAAATGACTCAATTTTCCTTTTTCGTGCGGGCAATTTATAGACCATCAGATCTCTAAAAATTCATATAGTTATAAATTAGTTGTAGTTAGAAATTAAGGAGTGAGTGCCATTGAACACACCACTATACTTCTATGTATTAAACAAAATAAATTTTATTTCAAGGTCAAAGATCACACAAACTTCTCACAAGTTTTTACAGCAACTTGTGATTATTACAACTTCATTTTTTCTGATAAAATAAATGCATACAAGCACACAAGCACACCGTACTATAAGAAAACACACAAAACAAAATAAAAAAAGTATAAAAAAATCAATTAAAGTTTGGTAAGAATCAAATGTGCTCCAAATTGAGGCTGGAGAGTGATGAGCGCATGAGGAGCATGCGAATACGACGGCGAAAGCTTGAACGAATAATTCTGCAGAATCAACACCATCGCCATCTTCACTTCCAACATCGCGAAGTTCTGCCCGATACAAACCCTAGGCCCCGACCCGAAGGGTATGAACTTAGGCTGACCCTGTGTGGCCTTGGACACGCCTTCAGCGAACCTCTCAGGTTTGAAGCTGGTGGCGTCGTCCCCCCACAGCTTCTTGTCATGGTGCACTGCTAGCACGGGAAGCACTAGCTGCACTCCGGCTGGTATACGATACTTTCCAAAGTTAGCCTCGCTGTGCGTAAACCTAGTGAGCGTTGTGGGCGGTGAATACACCCTCAGACACTCGTTCAGGATCATGTTCATCTGCAGGAACATACACGTGTTGTTAAGTAAAAATGAAGTGGGACATTTAATAAGGGACAGACTAAAATGCAAAACTGAGATACATAATGGGGAACGAAGGGAGTAGACTCTTTCCATTTTAGTTAAGTAAAAGATATTAAGAGAAAATATGACTGTGATATTGTTAGTAGTGAATAGATCCCCGTTTAAAAGAGAAATTTATCACAAATAAAAGGTGATTAATTTTTATGGATGACCTAAAATATCAAAACATGAGTATTTGTGCACATAAAAAGTTGTACTTACAACTTTGAGGTGGTTTAGCTCTTGATATTCCGGTTTCCGTTTCCCGAAAACTTGCAAAACCTCATCCCTGGCGCGGGCTTGCCAATCCTCGTGCTTGCTCAGAAGGATCATTGTCCATACCAGCATAGACGCAGAAGTCTCCTGACCGGCAAAGTAGAAAACCTTGCATTCCTCCATCACATCCTCCATCGTCATTCCGGATGCATTTCCATGTTCTCTTATCTCCTTTGCATTGGATTCCAATAATATACCCAACAAGTCACCCGAGCTCGGTTCACCGGCCTCCATCGCCTTCATCCTCTTGTTGATGATCCTGAGCACCCGTGACTCGACCTCCGCCACAACCTCCTTCATCTTTCGGTTGTTCTTGGTGGGCAACCATCCCGGGACGGGCATGTGGCGGCCCGCTTCGATGATGAGCTCCACTTGCTTCCTCTGGAGCTGAAAGATCTCCGTCCCTTCCTCGTAGCTACTCCCGAACGCAGTTCTTGAAATCACGTCGCTCGTCATGGTCTGAAGATGAGGCCACACGTCGACTTCACATGATCCGCCATCTGGCACGATCGCATCCCATTTCTTCAGCATGTCAACCGTGCTGACGTGGAAAGCCGGAACCATATGCTGTTGCATCAAAGGTTGAACTAGTTATGTTTTTTAGTATAACAGTAAAAACGATTTTGTAATTAAACCGGACCGGACAATGCGCTGATTCGCGGTTGAAATGGTCGAACCGGGTGGTGATTGAATTTTATTTTCATTCAAAGTTTCATGTATATGTATACCTTTAATTTCTCAACGTGGAAGGCGGGATTGATCAACTTTCTATGTTTGGCCCATTTTTCTTTCTCGTACGTTGCGAGTCCTTTGAACATTTTCGCAACTGGATTACCGGAAGGCTTCAAGTAAACATTGTTTTTCGAAAAAATCTCTCTTATGATCTCGGGATCCGTGATGCTTATCGAAGGCCTCGGACCGAACCAAATGAAGTTATTTTCACCTGAAAATTGTAACCATTTAGAAATATTTCCGGGTTACAACTCACACACACTAGATGACTTGAATCCCCGACCTAATTGTTGAATAATCTTTAGTGCATACAATAGAAGCAATACCTTTAGAGAGAGATTTCGGAAAAAAGGGATTGAATTTGCAAGCCTTTCAGAATTCGGGATTAAATTAGCAGAATATGAGATTGAGGCATGCGTATTTTTCAGAATGAAGCATTTATCACAAATCATATAAGTTCCTAATATTGAGTAAAAAATCGATATTCATGATTCATCAAACTTATATAGTGAGTGAGAAACTGATATGTTTTATGACGTGAATTGAATTTAATATATTCATGAACTGATAATGTTTTGTGTTCTAACTTAGTAAAGGATTAATAATCCATATTGCATGCATTAAGTGGTGGAAACACTTGAAGTGTTCAAGGGTGGGTCCCATAGAGTTCTCAAAATCTCATGCAAAATGTTAAGCAAAGCGCGTTAATAATCCGAATCACCTAAAAAATATATTTTCGAATAAATGTAGAAAACATAGCCCCAAGCTAGCACACAATTTTTTTTTATTTTTTTTGCATTGAATGAGAAGTAATTAGTGTATATACCATATTTTTTGGTAGCGTGATGGTAAATGGAAGTAGCTCTAGGCTGAATATCATTGGTGAACTCCATGGGTTTGGACAAGGCTTCTCCAGTGATCCTTCCTATCTCTTTGAAATCTCCATAATAAAGCTTGTAAGAATTTCCCTTGAAGCCCTGCTGACGTAGGATTTTTTCGAGTTTTTTGGGGGTAAACCACACCCAATCCAAAAATTTCCATAGATATATCAGAGCTACAGCAGCAATAGAAATAGTGGCTGACAAGATGAAAGCATCCATTGTTGTGATAGTTTAGTTTTTGATTTGGTGTGGAAGATATGAGAGGGATGGCTTATTTATACACTATGATATGGATAAAATAGTGCATGTGGTATATTAGTTTATAAAATATTTAGATGGATTTCTTGGAAAAATATTTATAGCACATGGATTAATGTTTAACTTATAGTATTTACAACTTGTAAACTGGCTGCTGTCTCTCAAGATAATAACAAAATAAATATGGTATTTTTTTGGCAAAAACTAAACATTCATACGAGCCCTTATTATTGAACATTGGCTGCCACGTACATGACCCCAATAATAAGTGTTATACCTTCGCAATTTGAAGCATTTTTTTTTATAAATGCCTCCCACTTACATTTTCTTTCAAAAATTTCAACCTTTTCGAATAAGATTGGTTTGTGGATTGGTCGAGGTTTCATTAGTTTATAGGTTCATATTGGTGCCTTTCTTTGAAAATAATATAATAACATAGATCGATGCATGCTTAATTAGGAATATAATAAATAAAGTTATATTGAAAAGTTAATAGTCAAAAGAGTCTTCTATTCAAAAAGGGACATGAGCTTTAGAGGAGGAAAACATCCACACATCATAATGCAGTTCTCCACAAATTTTATGGTAGGCAACGACGAACTTGACAGAGTTGTGAGAATCAAACAAATAAAATGGGACATTATTTCCCGGACCGAGACTGAGGGAGTAAGTACATAAAGTACTACAAAGATTTTGTATTTGGGAATTATTTATGTGTCGGATTTACAAGATAACAAAAGTAGTGAATTCAAGTGCATGGTTTGATTAATTGTGAAAAAAAACTATGCAATAGATTATAATTCCAGATCTGTTTCTGATCCGTAATTTCCGTTGTGTATCATAAAGCCCATGCTGATTTATAATCGAATAGTACTAAATAATTGTGGAATCAATTTTAAGAATTAAAAAAAAATCAAATTGAGTTTTAAAATTAGATTTCATTAAAAACCCATAAACGGTCGACCGACGGTTGCAAAATCTCGATGAAGAATAGCAGCCCAAATACTGGCCATAAATTATAGCAGCTGGACTTTTATTTCCTTCCTCAAATGCTAGGCTGCCGTCTTTTAATGAAATTGTTTTAAATGGCAGCCCATTGTAGTCTGTTTTGTTTTAAATGAGAGCTCATTTAAAAAAAATTACTCCCTCCGTCGTCCAAGAGAAGATGTCACACTTGGAAAATAACACGGGATTTTAGGAGATGTTATTTTGTGTGTTAAGTGGTGAGAGAAAATATACTTTTATAATTGATGTGAGAAGGAACTTTTTCCAGAAAAGGAAATGTGACATCTTTTACGGGACAAACTAAAAAGGAAAATGTGACATATTTTGTGGGACGGAGGGAGTACATAACTTACATATAATGCAAGTATAGTAAATAAAAAACAAAATTACACGTAACAATTTATATATCCTCAGATCTCTAAAAATCCTATGGTCATAAATTAACTATAGTTAGCAATTACTCTCATCGTCCCTGAAATTTTGTCACATTGTTCTATTTCCGTTCGTCCCACAAAATTTGTCACATTTCAATTTTTACCAGTTTTGGTAGTGGATCCCATATTCCATTAACTTATTCTCCCTCACATTTTATTATAAAATTACTCCCCTGTCCCAGATAGTTTGTCTCACTTTGACCAGTAAGGATCACCTGCAACTTTTCCTTCAACATCTCCTACTCCACACTCACAAACATAAGTGGTGAATCCCACCATCATATTTTATGTTTGTGAGGGGGGTAGGAGATGTTGTAAGAAAAGTTGCAGGTGATCCTCACCGCACTTTGACTGGGCACGAATTTTAAGAAATGTAATGAAAAGTGAGTGAAATGTGAGTCCTACTTTTGTTTATTAGTTTTATAATAACATATGAGTTAGTGGAATATGAGGTCTACTACTAAAAATGGTAAAAAGTGAAATGGGACAAACTATGTAGGACAGACCAAAATGGAAAAATGGACAAACTATCTGGGACGGAGGGAGTAATACTTCAAAGTAGGACCCACATCCTACCAATTTTTTCAACTCACTTTTCATTATATTTCTTAAAATACGTGATCAAACTGTGACAAAATTTAAGGTACAGAGAGAGTATAAAGGGTAAATTAACGATTGACCACAGCTCTATACATGTATCAAACAAAATAAATTTTATTTCAAGTTCAAGATAACACAAACTTCACACAAGTTTTCACAAAAACTTGTGATTATTACAACTTCATTTTTTCTGATAAAATAATGCACACAAGCACACCGTACTATAAGAAAACACACAAAACAAAATAAAAAAAGTATAAAAAAATCAATTAAAGTTTGGTAAGAATCAAATGTGCTCCAAATTGAGGCTGGAGAGTGATGAGCGCATGAGGAGCATGCGAATACGACGGCGAAAGCTTGAACGAATAATTCTGCAGAATCAACACCATCGCCATCTTCACTTCCAACATCGCGAAGTTCTGCCCGATACAAACCCTAGGCCCCGACCCGAAGGGTATGAACTTAGGCTGACCCTGTGTGGCCTTGGACACGCCTTCAGCGAACCTCTCAGGTTTGAAGCTGGTGGCGTCGTCCCCCCACAGCTTCTTGTCATGGTGCACTGCTAGCACGGGAAGCACTAGCTGCACTCCGGCTGGTATACGATACTTTCCAAAGTTAGCCTCGTTGTGCGTAAACCTAGTGAGCGTTGTGGGCGGTGAATACACCCTCAGACACTCGTTCAGGATCATGTTCATCTGCAGGAACATACACGTGTTGTTAAGTAAAAATGAAGTGGGACATTTAATAAGGGACAGACTAAAATGCAAAACTGAGATACATAATGGGGAACGAAGGGAGTAGACTCTTTCCATTTTAGTTAAGTAAAAGATATTAAGAGAAAATATGACTGTGATATTGTTAGTAGTGAATAGATCCCCGTTTAAAAGAGAAATTTATCACAAATAAAAGGTGATTAATTTTTATGGATGACCTAAAATATCAAAACATGAGTATTTGTGCACATAAAAAGTTGTACTTACAACTTTGAGGTGGTTTAGCTCTTGATATTCCGGTTTCCGTTTCCCGAAAACTTGCAAAACCTCATCCCTGGCGCGGGCTTGCCAATCCTCGTGCTTGCTCAGAAGGATCATTGTCCATACCAGCATAGACGCAGAAGTCTCCTGACCGGCAAAGTAGAAAACCTTGCATTCCTCCATCACATCCTCCATCGTCATTCCGGATGCATTTCCATGTTCTCTTATCTCCTTTGCATTGGATTCCAATAATATACCCAACAAGTCACCCGAGCTCGGTTCACCGGCCTCCATCGCCTTCATCCTCTTGTTGATGATCCTGAGCACCCGTGACTCGACCTCCGCCACAACCTCCTTCATCTTTCGGTTGTTCTTGGTGGGCAACCATCCCGGGACGGGCATGTGGCGGCCCGCTTCGATGATGAGCTCCACTTGCTTCCTCTGGAGCTGAAAGATCTCCGTCCCTTCCTCGTAGCTACTCCCGAACGCAGTTCTTGAAATCACGTCGCTCGTCATGGTCTGAAGATGAGGCCACACGTCGACTTCACACGATCCGCCATCTGGCACAATCGCATCCCATTTCTTCAGCATGTCAACCGTGCTGACGTGGAAAGCCGGAACCATATGCTGTTGCATCAAAGGTTGAACTAGTTATGTTTTTAAGTATAACAGTAAAAACGATTTTGTAATTAAACCGGACCGGACAATGCGCTGATTCGCGGTTAAATTGGTTGAACCGGCTGGTTATTTTCATTGAAAATTCCATGTATATGTATACCTTTAATTTCTCAACGTGGAAGGCGGGATTGATCAACTTTCTATGTTTGGCCCATTTTTCTTTCTCGTACGTTGCGAGTCCTTTGAACATTTTTGCAACTGGATTACCGGAAGGCTTCAAGTAAACATTGTTTTTCGAAAAAATCTCTCTTATGATCTCGGGATCGGTGATGCTTACTGATAAAATATTTAGATGGGTTTCTTGGAAAAATAATTCTAGCACATGGATTAATGTTTAACTTATAGTATTTACAACTTGTAGCTGGCTGCTGTCTCCCATAGATCATAGGATAATATCAAAATAAATATGGTATTTTTTGGCCAAAAATAAAAATTCATACGAGCCCTTATTTTTGAACATGGGCTGCCACACATGACCCCAATAAGATGTTTAAGTGTGATGAAATTTCTTTTTCATTCATATAATAAATCATTGTGAAAATATTTCATACTATAAATAAAAATACGAAAATCACTGTTTAGAATTTTAAGCTCAAAATTTGAAATACATATATAGATCAGCTTACTGTAACAAATTTATACGTCCATGATATTAAACACAAGTTTTGTCAAGATTTTGTGTTAATACTTGTGTAGAAAGCTAGAAATATTGTTTTCATAAAAATAATTTTTTAATTGCAGAATAATAATCCGGTTATATATTCCCAATTTGAAGCATTTTTTTTATAAATGCCTGCCTTACATTTTCTTTAAAAAATTTCATCCTTTTCGAAAAAGATTGGTTTTTGGATTGGTCGAGGTTTCATTAGTTTATAGGTTCATATTGGTGCCTTTCTTTGAAAAGAATATAATAACATAGATCGATGCATGCTTAATTAGGAATATAATAAATAAAGTTATATTGAAAAGTTAATAGTCAAAAGAGTCTTCCATTCAAAAAGGGACATCACGAATGGGTCATAAATTATAGCAGCTGGGCTGTCCCTTTTGAAACTTCTTCTTTTGGCCCAATAATCATAGCAGCCCAATGGGCTGTATAATTATAAAAAAGCCGTGTGAAATTACTTTTAATTAATGGGCCATTGGGCTGCCATATAAAACTATTAATTAGACTAATGAAATTAATTAATTAATTATGATTAGACTTTAATTACTTAAATCTACAAGCGAAAATAAGCTCATGACCTAGGTTATATACTCAAGAGAATACAACATACTGAACAATATAAAATAAATTAAATTGTGATTTTTCTATATTTAAATTAAGTAAAGAGGTGGCAGTGAGATAATAAGTAAGATATAGTTAAAATGTTGTTGGCTGTTAATTTTTTTATGGAATCGTTAAATATTGACCAAAATATATTGTTTCAGACCATAAGGTATCACACAACAATAATAACTTTTTCGCGAAGAATGATCTTCGGAGAAAGAGCTCATGACACAAGTTTTTGTCTAACGTTCTAATTTCGTAAGAATCAAGTGCGCGCCATGTTGAGGTTGCAGGGTGATGAGCATACGAGGCGCATGCGAGTAAGAAGGCGACAACTGGAACGAATAACGCTGCAGAATCATCGCGATCGCCATCTTAGCTTCCAACATAGCGAAGTTCTTTCCAATGCATATCCTCGGGCCCCACCCGAAGGGAAAATACGCCCCATTTGGCACGCCATCCCCAAACCTCTCCGGCTTGAACTCCTTCGCATCATCGCCCCATATTCTGCGGTCCTGATGCAATATAATCAACGGAAACATAAACTCCACTCCGGCCGGAAGCCTCACCTTCCTCCCCACCGTGATCTCCTCTTGAACGCAACGAGTTATCATCGCTGCCGGTGGATACAGCCTTAGCACCTCGTGCAAGATCATGCTCACCTACAAATGATTAACAAATTACAAACCCTAATTTAGATCCAATAAACCCTAATTTGAATATTTTTTTTTTTCAAACAACTTACAATTTTGAGGTTGTTTAGTTGTTTATAGTCTGGTTTGCCTCTCCCGAAGGCTTGAAGAACCTCGTCTCTTGCACGGGCTTGCCAATCGTCGTGGTTGCTTAAAAGGATCATTGTCCATGCCAGCAGGATCGCAGTGGTATCCTGGCCGGCAAAGTAGAAGAGTTTGCACTCTTCTATGACTTCGTCGATGCTCATTCCGAACTCTTTTCCTTGTTGTTTTATTTCGTTTGAATTGGATTGCAATAGTAATCCCAATAAGTCATGGTGATCCTCTTCTCCGGATTTTCTTTTGTTGATGATTGCTAGCACTAATGATTCGATTTCCTTCATATTTTGTTTCATCTTCCTATTTCCTTTAGTGGGTAAAAACCTGCAGAAATTTATATGCAAGTAGAAGAGAGTTTGGGTAAGTTAATTAAAATGAAAAAACAATAACATAGTTAATTCTCAATTGTGATAATCAATTGAAATTTTCTTTCCTACTTCTTCTGATCTTTAATGTGGTGTTCGGTTTCCTAGATAAAATAGTACTAAGATACAATCTAGGATGAAGTTGTGAGATTATTTTAGTTAGAGGGTGTTGGCTATATATAACTAATTATCACATGATTATCTATCTAGGATTGAACCGAACACATTACATATTTAATCCCAATATACAATCTTGCAAACCGACCACCCCCTAAAAATACTACCTTCGTCCTTGAAAAATAGAAAATAGTCTTCGATACATTATTCTCTCTTACTTTACTTTTTCTCCACTTTAACTATTTATTACTCCCTGCACAATGCAAGGCCAATTTTTACCGGACATGAATTTTAAGAAATATAGTAGAAAGTGAGTAGAAAATATTAGTGAAAGGTGGGTCGTACTTTTATATGGAGTAGTAGTTTTATATTGAAATGTGAGTGAAGTGAAGTTAATGGAATGTGGGGTCAATTACAAAAGTAGTGAAAGAAACAAATATGACATTTATCGGTGGACGGACGAAAATGGCAAAATGAGACACTTATTGATGGACAGAGGGAGTATCATTGTTCCAAAATGACAGTGAAAATGAAGTGTGTCAGAGGGAGTATTATTTATTAAAATTTGATTTATAGTAAAATGAGACGCATGTGCACCCCGTGTAAAATGAGACGCACCCCGTTAAAGATGCCCTTATATACACACATGCATGCATCACCTGTATCCCGGGATGTGGATAGATCGATCCTCTCCCACGGTACGCTTCGTTTGCTCGCTTTGCAGACGCGATATCTTCCTCCCTTCCTCGTAGCTACTCCCGAACGCAGTTCTTGAAATCACATCACTCGTCATTGTCTGAAGATGAGGCCACACATCCACTTCACGACCTCCTTCATTTCCCACAATCTCATCCCATTTGCTCAACATTTCACCACAGCTCAAGTAGAAAGATGGAACCATATGCTGCTTAATTGCATCAAACAAAATCAAAAACACAAACAATTTCAAACAAAATTAATTCATGCACACTACCTTCAATTTGTCGACATGGAACGCCGGATTAATGAGCTTTCGGTGCTTGCTCCATTTGTCGGCCTCAAGCGAGGCCAACCCTCTTGCAATCAGTCGTTTAACCGGTCTGCCATGAGGCTTCGGAAAAACATAATTCTTCGACATGATCTCTCGAAATATCTCAGGATCGGATATTAAGACTACGGGTCTTGGCCCAATCCAGACAAAGCAATTCTCACCTACACACCAAAACAATCTTAAAACTATTCAAAGATATGAGACTATAAAGCTAAGCCATTTGCATTTTCACTCAAACCTCACATCATACAACAATACCTCAAACTTAGACTTCATTTTGTACCTCAAATTAAACCACACCTCATTTTTTAATTATTCTCTAATTCTATAATATTTTTATTTTCGTTATTTTAAATTAAGAACAACTAAAAGTTCCTACATAACTATAACTTCTACTTACTTTAAATTCATGAAATTAGATTTTAGAGAGTTGTCAAAAATGAAGATGAACTGTAAATGTTTGATTTCGTTTGGTGTTGTATTTATAGAAAAAAAACTAAATTAATTATAAAAGTATAGTAATTTATCAATTTGAAAAAAAAGGTTAACACAACCACTAGCGGGGCTGGGGCCAGACCGCAACTCACAACCTCTTTGCATGCGTTGCTAATGCTCTTAGACGAGAAGAAAGTGAAGTGCATACCGTATTTTTGTAAAGCTTTGTGGTAGAAGGGACTGACTCTAGGAAAAATATCATTGGAGAAGTTGATGGGTATGGACAGGGCTTCTCTCGTAGCCGCCTTCATTTCTGCTAAGTCTCCATGGAAAAGATTGTAAGAATTTCCATGGAAACCTTGCTGTCTCAGGAATTTCTCCAGCTTCTTTGGCCTAATCCATATCCAATTCAAGAATTTGGAGGTGACATATACTAGAGCAAGAATTGCACAAGAGATTGCCAATGAACATGTGAAATCACCCATTGCTAGTTTTGTCAATGAAAGAGTAGTGACATTATTCCATAGATATGGCAATATTTATAAGGGAAAGATTAGTGCGAGGATGTTGAGATATTCATTTGTGAGTTGTCTCACGTTGAACGTGAAGTTAAAACAAAAAAAAGGTGATACTCGTGTTGGATCCAAGCAGGCCAATCACATTCTCCCACACTAAAAAGTGGAGTACTAAGAAAGAAAGCTTTTACTTTGTTGTCTAGTTTAGTGGTCTTTTTCATGAGTTATGTTTTCTTTTGTTCATAAGATTTGTGATTGTGACATGCAAGATTTTCCTTAATTTAGTTGAAACAAATCTTGACATTGAATTATAGGGTCATATTTTACTTACGATTCTTATTAAATATGTGTGTTACCGGATTTAATCGAATACTTTGGGCCTAAGTTGATTTCAGATTAGCTGGGCTCGAAGTCTCAATATGGCCGGTGGGCTCGTGTATAAGAAAATCAATAAAATCAATAATATATTGGTTGAGGAGAAAACGACTTACAAAGTTACAATAAAATATAATATAATTAATTATATTATAAATATAGGATTACGTTAAGATGACAATCCTTTTCAAAGTGACAACGTACAACATTAGAGACATATCCAGCAATATTCATTAGTATGCGTTCACAGATTGCATGATAGTAATAGTGGATTGCTGTGTAGATTGTTGAGTATAGTTGTATAGGCATAGAATGTTTCTGTTTCAGTGCCAGTATATATATAGACAGATTGCTTTTTTACACCATTATTTTGTTTTATAGCTAATACAGCAATACTCAGCACTCCACACAGCAATCCACGTAGTACTATCATGCAATCTGTAGAAAACCATCTAAAACGCTTACTATGATATTGTTGGATACACCCCTAATATTGCTGGATAGCGTGCCACGTGGCAGCACGAGGTTGGTGGTATGTTGTCACTCTAACTATGGTGGCACCCTAATGCTCCCCAATATATATATTTACTATACATATAAATATATTTGGTATTCATTGTAACATAATGATGCTTGTATGTAACGTAAATCACAGTATGCCACAATCATATGAAAATTTATATTGTTATAGTTATGAACTCTTACAATGAGGTATTGTATCATACTAAAAATCACGGTATATGGAACATTCAGTACTTTAAATATTGGGTCCGATATGTTTGGCATACAGATATTCATTATTTTTCCACACCCCCAATAGTGATTGATCTAAACACTAGAGATAATTAAGATTTCATTCATCAATACTCAATAGTTTTCTTCATTGATAAAATCATTATTCAAAAGTAGTAATTACTCATTACAGACATAGATGACCAAAGACACAAATAAACAAATACACAATGACAAACACAACCTCAAATCTTGGTAAGAATCAAGTGCGCTCCATGCTGAGGCTGGAGGCTCACGACCGTAAGAGGAGCGTGCAAATACGAAGGCGACAACCGGAACGAATAGTTCTGCAGAATGGTAGCCATAGTCATCTTCGTCTGCAGCATCGCGAAATTCTGCGCAATGCAGCCCCTCGGCCCCCACCCGAATGGCAGGTAGGTGAGCTGGCCCTTTGTGGCCCCCGACACGCCCTGCGCAAACCTCTCCGGATTGAACTCTTTCGCGTCAGGTCCCCACGTCTCAACATCGTGATGAAGTAGTAGCACTGGCAGCATCAGCTGCACCCCGGCCGGTATGGTCACCTTCCCTGACGCGTCAGCCTTATCAGTGTGACGCGCCAGCATCACTATCGGCGGGTACAGCCTCAGAACCTCGTGCAAGATCATGCCCAACTGCACACCTCTTTAATATTAGAGACTATTTAACATTATACATATATATAGTACGTCTGTTCACAAAAAATAATTTAATTTTTTATTTTTGTTCGTCCACAAAAATTAATCTTTTTCTATTTTCAGTAATATAACCAACGGCCCTTTTTTTATCCTACTTTACCAATTTTAATTAAAAGTCTCTTTTGTCTGTTTCCTACTTTACCAATTTTCATTTAATTATGTGTCATCCACTACTAAGAGAACTTTAGTAGTTATGGACGGAGGGAATATTCACTTAATTTTCATTTAATTATGTGTTTTGGAATTATGAACAAAACGAGGATGGTGTTCACGGATGCAAAGCATATAAGGTATGCGATATAACATTTTTCGATAAGTACTCACAATTTTAAGGTGGTTAAGCTCTTGGTAGTCGGGTTTCCTCGTCCCGAAAGCTTGCAGAACCTCGTCCCTGGCACGGGTTTGCCAGTCCTGGTTCTTGCTAAGTAGAATCATTGTCCAGGAGAGGAGAGCGGCCGAGGTGTCTTGGCCGGCAAAGAAGAAGTTCTTGCACTCTTCCATCACATCCTTCATGTTCAACCCGGACTTGGCTCCGTGTTCTTTCATTTCTTTTGCATTCGATTCCAATAGTATTCCCAACAAGTCTGCGTCTTCCTTGTTGCCATCTTCTTCACTTTTGTTTGCTTCTTCTTCCATTCTTTTGCTGATAATGCTGCAAAATATCGATTCAATTTCTTCAGTGAGTTGCTTCAGTCTCCTGTTTGCTTTCGTCGGCATGTACCTGTACCAGTTCATTATTATTAAAAAATAGTCTCATTTGTGAACAGTACGACTTTTAATGAACATTTGTTAAATTGTGAGAGAGAAAGGGAAAATGTGGTGAGAAAATTCTCATAAATAGAAATGAGACTAGTTTTTGCAGACATATCATAATGGAAAAATGACACTATTTTTTGTGGACGGCATACCTCCATCCAGGAAGGTAGAGAGAGCGATTAGCCTGCAAGATGCATGCGGCTTGCTGTTTTTGGAGGCGGGCGATCTTCTCTCCGTTGTCATTGCTAATTCCAAAAGCAGCCCGCGAAACCACATCAGCCGTCATAGCCTGAAGATAAGGCCATACGTCCAACTCTATCGATCCATCGATCCTTGGGATTTCGTCCCATTTTCTCAGCATAATACTGCAGCTCATGTGAAATGATCCCACCATATTCTGCTCATGCACATAACAATTAATTGTTGTCATCAATAAAAGTAAATATTCAAAAATAAAATACTTCTATTTCCTTAGCCAAAAACCATATAGATGAATGAAACCCTACCTTGAGTTTCTGGACATGGAAGGCTGGATTGATCAATTTTCTATGCTTGGTCCATTCATCATGCTCAAGCATCACCAGTCCCCTCCCAAGCATCTTATTCAGTGGGCTAGTCGGCATCTTCACGAAGGCATAATTCTTCATCAAAACATCTCTTACGGATTCAGGCTCCGAAAGTATCAGTGCCGGCCTTGGCCCGAACCATACAAAGCTTTTCTTACCTGCCAAGATTTTATACAGTGTTATTTTATAAGTTAAAATACAATAACAAAAATTAATTAATATTTTATTTTAGAAAATGTGTCAGTCTGAGTGAGACATGTGTTACCATGATTCTTGAAAGCCGCGTAGAAAATAGGGTAAACCCTAGACACGATATCGTTCGTGAACTCCATGGATTGGTTCTCGGCATTTTTAATGATGGCGGCCGAATCTTTGAGGTCACCAGTCATCAGCCGGTAAGGGTTCCCGGCAAAGCCCTGGCTGCGGAGGTGGTTTTCGAGGCTTTTGGGAGTGAACCAAACCCAGTTCAAGAATTTCCAAACATAAAAGAGGGAGACAAGAGCACAAGATATCAAGAGAGAGCATGAGAAAAGCTCCATATTTTGTGTGGATTGGTTTTGAAGTGAGGAAAAGAGAGGTTCATTTGCTACATTTATAGATGTTAGAGTTGTAACTGAAGCTTTTATCCTTCAATTAAATAGACAATTGGGCATACACGAGATAGGACTATTTATCCAATAGTGGATCACATGTTAATTAGTTACACCTATGATAAAAAAGGAATATGCTGGTTGCGATGCGGATTTAATTTGAACTAGTAGGTATTACTACAAATGGATAAAACAATTCGTGTTAATTTTACTTTTATAGTTAATTTGAAGTAGTAGGTAACGGCGGACACAAGTAATGGTTTTTTTTAATTTTAGTTTTATAGTTAATTTTATCGGAATCATACAAAATCATGTTTACGTTGAAATTTTCGGTCTAAAAATACTAAGGGCTTGTTTGGTTTGTTGTCACGATAGTTGAACACATAACACAAATTTCTACAAAGGAATACAACTATAGCCACAAAATAAGATGATTTCTACTTTTTATTTCCTATTTTTATGCAATGAATATCTGATTGAATAAGCAAAAGATGATTTCTAAGTAAAAATAATGCACCCATTAAAGCTGAAATAAATTATCTACAAATTATAATATATGAATTTAAGTCGCATTTTAAATAATGAAATTTTGTTCAATTAGTACCATTTTTTAAAGTACAATGATGTTTTTAATAAAACAAATGTAATTTTTTGTAAATCAATGGAAAACTTTTCTTAAATAAGCCAAAAGATAATTTAAAAATAATATAACTATCAAAAGTTGAAATAAAGTATACATAAATATACAAATATAAGAGAATGGATGAACGGTATCTCGAGAGATGGATAAGAGAGCATCATTTTATTGTTGCACATTAAAGGAAATGTAACTGACTAAATGAAATAGTACTCCCTTCTTCATGACACATGAAAAATAAATGAATTTAAACTTTACAACTATTTGCCTACTTTATATCCATTCAAGAATCCACCTTTAAACAAACATCATCGTGTTTCTCTTCTATATTTTCCATACAAAATCGAAGCTAATTTGGTTTTATTAGTAAATTTCTCTTCTATATTTTCCAAATTATCATCACCTTTCATTAACCTCATCACATCTTACCCAAAATAATAGATATGGAAAAATTAACAAAAATATACTAATAAAAATTTAATTTTTTTCAACATTTTTTCTAATTTTTACAAAATGATTAGCGTGTAATTTATTTTAAGCTGATTCATATTTAGAAATTAATTTTTAATCTAAAATATTTACTTCCTCCGTCCCCCATTAGGAGTCACACTTCCGTTTCTGCACTCGTTTTATAAAAATGATAATAAATAGTTAAAGTGGAGAAATGGTAAAGTAAGAGAGAGAATAATGTAGACTTTTATTATCCACTTCTCCACTTTACCATTTCTCCACTTTAACTATTTATTATCATTTTTTTAAAACGAGTGCAGAAACGGAAGTGTGACTCCTAATGGGGGATGGAGGTAGTATAATATTCAATTATATATATATACAACTTTTTATGTATATTTATCACTAGTACCCTTGTATTATATGCATTGACAATTCACTTTTATCAAAATTCATGTCACAGTCAATTTTCTTGTTAACAGGTGTAATTAATGATCACATTATCTACTTTGGATAAAAGAATCTTAACCAATAACTTATGTCAAATTTCGTGTCGCATCCACTTTTCTAGAACATGATTTACTATGGATATCCAATCTTATCCCGTGTGTGTCCATTTGTAGCTTCAGTTACAACTCCATCATCTATAAATAACTAATCAAACTTCTACCTTTCTCATCAATCCATATCCAAAACTCAAAATATGGGGCTTTTCACATGCTTTCTCTTAATTTCTTGTGCTCTTATCTCACTCTTGTATGTTTGGAAATTCTTGAACTGGGTATGGTTCACCCCTAAAAGCCTCGAAAACCACCTCCGCCGCCAAGGCTTTGCCGGAAACCCATACCGGCTGATGACCGGAGATCTCAAAGAGTCGACCGCCATCTTAAAAAATGCCAAAAACCAATCCATGGAGTTCACGAACGATATTGTGTCTAGGGTTTACCCTATCTTCTACGCGGCTTTCAAGAATCATGGTAACATACGTCTCACTCAGACTGACACATTTTCAGTAATTAAATATTAAATATTTTTTGTTACTGTATTTTAACTTATAAAATAACACTATATAAAATCTTGGCAGGTAAGAAAAGCTTTGTGTGGTTCGGACCAAGGCCGGCTCTGATACTCTCGGACCCTGAAGCTTAAGAGACATTTTGATGAAGAATTATATGTTTGTGAAGATGCCAACTAGCCCATTGAATAAGATGCTTGGGAAGGGACTGGTGATGCTTGAGCAAGATGAATGGACCAAGCATAGGAAATTGATCAGTCCGGCCTTCCATGTCCAAAAACTCAAGGTAAGTCATAGGAAATTGAAGTGTTTTTATTTGTAAACGTTAATTTTATTCATAACAACAATTAATATTATGTACATGAACAGAATATGGTGGGATCATTTCACATGAGCTGCAGTATTATGCTGAGAAAATGGGACGAAATCCCAAGGATCGATGGCTCGATAGAGTTGGACGTATGGCCTTATCTTCAGGCTATGACGGCCGATGTGGTTTCACGCGCAGCATTTGGAATTAGCAATGACAATGGAGAGAAGATCGCCCGCCTCCAAAAACAGCAAGCCGCATGCATCTTGCAGGCTAATCGCTCTCTCTACCTTCCTGGATGGAGGTATGCCGTCCACAAAAAATAGTGTCATTTTTCCATCATGATCTGTCTATAAAAATTAGTCTCATTTCTATTTACAGGAATTTTCTCACCACATTTTCCCTTTCTCAGTCATATTTTAACAACTGTTCATCAAAACTCATACTGTTCACAAATGAGACTATTTTTTAATAATAACGAACCGGTGCAGGTACATGCCGACGAAAGCAAACAGGAGGCTGAACCAACTCACTGAAGAAATCGAATCGATATTTCGCAGCATTATCAGCAAAAGAATGGAAGAAGAAGCAAACAAAACTGAAGAAGATGGCAACAAGCAAGACGGCGACTTGTTGGGAATACTATTGGAATCGAATGCGAAAGAAATGAAAGAACACGGAGCCAAGTCCGGGTTGAATATGAAGGATGTGATGGAAGAGTGCAAGAACTTCTTCTTCGCCGGCCAAGACACCTCGGCCGCTCTCCTCTCCTGGACAATGATTCTACTTAGCAAGAACCAGGACTGGCAAACCCGCGCCAGGGACGAGGTCCTGCAAGCTTTCGGGACGAGAAAACCCGACTATCAAGAGCTTAACCACCTCAAAATTGTGAGTACTTGTCGAAAAATGTTATATCGCATGCCTTATATGCTCTGCATTCGTGAACACCATCCTCGTTTTGTTCATGTTTTCAAAACACATCATTAAATAAATATTGGTAAAGTAGGAAACAGAAAAAGGTGGTTATTAATTAAAACTGGTAAAGTAGGTTATAAAAAATGTGGTTGGTCATATTACTAAAAATAGAAAAAAATTAATTTTTGTTGGCGAACAAAAATTAAAAAAATAAGATTATTTTTTATGAACAGACGTATATATATAAATATATGTTGAATAGTCTCTAATATCGAGAGGTGTGCAGGTGGGCATGATCTTGCACGAGGTTCTGAGGCTGTACCCGCCGATAGTGATGCTGCGCGTCACACTGATAAGGCTGACGCGTCAGGGAAGGTGACCATACCGGCCGGGGTGCAGCTGATGCTGCCAGTGCTACTACTGCATCACGATGTTTAGACGTGGGGACCTGACGCGAAAGAGTTCAATCCGGAGAGGTTTGCGCAGGGCGTGTCGGGGGCCACAAAGGGCCAGCTCACCTACTTGCCGTTCGGGTGGGGGCCGAGGGGTTGCATTGCGCAGAATTTCGCGATACTGCAGACGAAGATGACAATGGCTACCATACTGCAGAACTATTCGTTCCGGTTGTCGCCTTCGTATTTGCACGCTCCTCTTACGGTCGTGAGCCTTCAGCCTCAGCATGGAGCGCGCTTGATTCTTACCAAGATTTGAGGCTTAGTTTGTCTTTGTAAATTGTTTGTTTCTTGAGTCATCTATATATGTATGTGGTGAGTACATATTGCATTTTAAAGGTTTTCAATAATTGTACAAAAGAGAGAAAAATGAAAGATTGAAATTTGTGTCGTATGCACGTGTCCTTTTTATCAAGTTATTTATATATTCTCACTTTCGAAATACTAGATGAATTAGCATATTATCATAAGTGCTGATGTTGATCCTACAGGAGACTTAGCTTATTGTTGTACGATTTGGCGACGCCGCTACACTCTAATACTAGGAACAAAAATTAGTTGCAAAAAATATGAACATGGAACAAGTACTAATAAATTTCAAAAATAAAGGAAACTAAAATTTGACTTGATAAATACTCCTTATAAAGGTTCATTGGGAAAATGTTATCTAGCTACTATGTCAATGTGTCAAGTTAAAAACAATTCTCCATTATTGAACCTCCAAAAATATGACTGCTAAATCGAAATGAGGCAATTAAGGTAGCTGCTATACACTCTAAATGCAAACTGAAAAGGGTACAACTAATTAATTAGGAGTCATGTCACTTTTCCTCTAATCAATAGATGAGACAATTTTATGCACATATACTCACCTTCCACTTTTAACAATGGGGGTGTTGAATTTGCAAATTAAATGTAAAAACAAGTTAGAGCATATATAACAACTAAGGTGCAGTTTGGTTGTTATAAGAAATTATCATATGATATCATCTATTAAATTGTAAGATTATTTTATTTGGAAGAGTAGCTATGAGTAACTTAATTTTGATAACTTTAAGTAACTACTACCTCCGTCCCTGATCAATTGTCAATCTTTTCCATTTCGGTCATTCCCTCAATATTTGTCACACTTCATTTTTACCATAAATGATAAGTATGTCCTACATTCTACTAACTCATTTCACTCACATTTATTATAAAACTAATATAAAAAAGTGGATCTCACATTACACTAACTTTTTCAGCCAACTTTTTTTAACATTTCTTAAAACCCGTGCACAGTCAAAGAGTGACAATTAATCGGGGACGGAGGGAGTAATTAACTTTAGGATATTAAAAATATCAATACAATAATATGAGTATGTCAACGCAATTTTGAATTACTGAATCGTCACAACCATAAATAATGACATAAACAAACAAACAAACAAACAAACACAACCGAAGAACCCAACAAATGTTACGATCACAAACTCAACCTCAAATCTTCGTAAGAAACAAGGGCGCCCCATACTGAGGCTGGAGGCTCACCACTGTATGAGGAGCGTGCAAATACGAAGGCGACAGCCGGAACGAGTAGTTCTGCAGTATGGTAGCCAGAGCCATCTTCGCCTGCAGCAGCGCAAAGTTCTGCGCAATGCAAACCCTCGGCCCCCACCCGAAGGGCAAGTAGGTGAGCCGGCCTTTAGTCGCCTCCGACACGCCCTGTGCAAACCTCTCCGGATTGAACTCTTTCGCGTCTTCCCCCCATATCTCCGGGTCGTGGTGCAGCAGCAGCACCGGCAGCATCAGCTGCACCCCGGCCGGTATCCTCACCTTCCCTGACGCGCCATCCTTTTCAGTCAGGCGCGCCAGCATCACTATCGGCGGGTACAGCCTCAGAACCTCGTGCACGATCATGGTCACCTGCACGTGTCTCACAATCAGTAGTCTTATTTTTCTATTTTAGTCAGTTTTCAAAAATAAGCCTTTTTCTATTTTTATTAATATGATAAACTACTTTTTTTATCCATCCCACTTTCTATATCCTACTCACTATTCAGTTTCCACTAACAATACGTTAATCATATTTTCAGTCTTCAACTTTACCAATTTTATTTTAACTTATAAAATTAACAATGTTAATAATAATTTTTAAAGTATTAGAATTAAACTAAATGTATTACATAAAAAAACAAACAGCGGTTAACGTGGATTAAAACGAGAGTGGTGCTTATATAAAATATGCAGCATAACATAAAATACTCACAATTTTGAGGTGGCTTAGCTCTTCATAGTCGGGTTTCCTCTTCCCGAAAGCTTCCAACACCTCGTCCCTGGCACGGGCTTGCCAGTCCTGGTGCTTGCTAAGTAGAAGCATTGTCCAGACGAGGAGAGTGGCCGAGGTGTCCTGGCCGGCGAAGAAGAAGATCTTGCACTCCTCTATCACATCCTTCATGCTCATCCCAAACTTGGCACCGTTTTCTTTCATTTCTCGGGCATTCGATTCCAATAGTACTCCCAACAAGTCGTTCGTTTCCCGGACACCGGCTTCTTCTTCCATTCTTGCAGTGATAATGCTCCTAAATATCGATTCGATTTCTTCAGTGATATTCTTCAACCTCTTATTTTCTTTCGTCGGGAAGTACCTGCACCTCCGTCCACAAAAATAGGTCTAATTAATGAGGAGCATCACGAATTTTAATGTACAATTGATACAGTAAGTAAGAAAGATAGAAGGTTATGAGTAAATTTTTATAAATAGAAATGAGATTACTTCTAGTGAAAGGACAAAATAAAAATAAAATATTAAAAACTATTTTTTGTGGACGAAGAGAGGACCTCCATCCAGGAAAGTGGAGAGAGCGATTGGCTTGAATGATGCTCTCGGCTTGTTGTTTTTGAAGGTGGAAGATCCTCCCTCCCTGATTGTAGCTACTTCCGAAAGCAGCGCGTGCAATCACGTCGCTCGTCATCTCTGACAGATAAGGCCATACGTCCAACTCTATCGAGCCACCGGTCGTTGCGAGTTCGTCCCATTTTTTCAGCATATTGGTGCAGCTCAAGTGAAATGATCCCACCATAAGCTGAGCAGAGCAAGAAAATAAAACAACATGCTAATATATTAATTTTTGAATAAAAGTTGCTTGCTCAAAACCAATTATTGTTATAAATGAAAACGAAAGTACTACAAATAATTATATTCTTGTGAAAAAATCACTTTGATTAAAAGTAGTTTTGGTTATTCTTAAGAGAATATGTGGTTTTAAAAAAATTTGGAAAAAAAATTAAAAATTGAATAAGTTAAACCGGGTTGAATCTGGATTCGGGTTGGATATGACCGACACGTAAAGAATGCACCTAAAATAATAAAAAGACTAAAGTTCAAAATTGATCATCTGCAGAGAAAACCTTGTGTGATATTTTTTTGTCCAAAATAATATGTTTGATCCATATTTAACGGTACTATAAAAACAATTCATCGCGAAAAGGACGTCGGTCCGGTTACGGTTCCATTATCCTCAGAACCGAAACCAGAACCGCCGTAGGTAGGACACACCTTTAGTTTCTGAACTTGGAAGGCTGGATTGATCAATTTCCTATGCTTGGCCCATAATTCAGTCTCAAGCATCACTAGTCCCTTCCCTAGAAATGAAGTCAATGGGCTTCCTGGAATCTTCTGGAAGATATAATTCTTCAACAAAATCTCTCTTACAACTTCAGGCTCAGTTATTACCAGTGCCGGCCTTGGTCCGAACCACACAAAGCTTTTCTTACCTGCCAATCAATTCCCACCATTTTCATAAAATCTCAATTGATATAGAAGAGATAATTGTCATTTAAATTATCAAATTTAGTCGAATTCCGATTGATAAGAAAGGTTCTAGAGATGGAATATTACAATGGGTTAATTGACTATGAAATCAGAAAACTTTGGTCAAACTTTGTGATTTTATAGGCTATTAACTCTAATAAAATAACAATTTTAAATTTTTTTACACTATGTCGTCCGTGTATAAAATGATATCTTTTGATGATCAAAACGATGTGTTTCATTAAAATAAATATTTTCTTTCTTATTATTCCATTTCGTCCCAAGAAGATGTTTGTTTGGCACTGCCTAATGAAATAATTGTAAGAGAATAAAATAGGAAATAAAATAAAGTAGATAAATGGTGTAAGAGAAATTAAAATAATTAATTTTTGCCAAAAAGACTCTTTTAACTTAGGATGTCAATGATTAGTTTCCTATTCTAACTAAACATTATTTTAAACATCACCAAAACCATTGTTTGTACATAGAATCGTACAATTAAGAAAAATTGAAACTTATTTATTTAATATTCTATTTTTAAATAGAATAATGAGTAGGAGAGTAAGTACCAAACTTTTGGAAAGCTCTGTGGAAGACAAAATAAACCCTAGGCATGATATCGTTGGTGAATTCCATAGATCGGGACTGGGCGTTTTTGGCGAGGACGGCTATTTCTTTGAGATCTCCGGTCATCATCCGGTAAGGATTTCCGGTGAAGCCTTGGCTGCGGAGGCGCCTTTCGATGCTTTTGGGGGTGAACCATACCCAATTCAAGATCCTCCATATGTACAAGATTGAGACTAGAGCACAAGAAATCAAGATAGAGCATGTGAAAAGCTCCATCTTTGGGGTTTGAATTTGAAGTGAGAGAAGAAGAGGTTGAGGTAATTATAGATGGTGGAGTTGTAACTGAAGTTATATGTGTTGCATTAGTGATTACACTTGTACAAGCTAGAGAAAGATTCATATGTTCCACCTGTCATCTAGGATAGTCATGGCTGATTGGGCGTAACACGAGTTTTAATAAAAATAATTGATATATTATTAGTTTAGAAAACATTTTAAGTTGGGTATAATGGTGGACACGAATGGATTTATTTTATTTTATATCGAGGATAATATGTTGTGAGGTTGTATTTATAATTGTAGTACTAATAATATAATGCTTCTTCATGTTGAATTGTAATTTTGTTCGAGATGTCTTAATTTAGTTGGGTCATTTCTCTTTATGACGAAAAATGAACATTAAATCAATTTTACTTTGTTTACTTTTCTATTTTATTTTCTTTAAATCTCTAATATTATTGTCTCTTCTTATTTTATCTTCATTTATTCTTATTTTATCTTCAAATTTGTATGTCAAAAAGAAATTCTCCAACTAAATTGAGATGAAAAAGTGATAGGAGTACTAATTTTTATGGACATAAAAAATATACTCTCTCCGTCCCATTAAATATGCAACACTTGCTTTTCGGCACGGCATTTTGTGTGGTGTTGTTTTGTGAGTTAATGAAGAGAGAGTAAAGTAATAGGAAAGAAAAAGTATAGAGAGTATTATTTTCATTTTTAGAAATGTTTCATTTTTAATGAGACAGACCAAAAAGGAAAATGTTTCATTTCTAATAAAACGGGGAATGAAACATAAGGAGTACTTCTTCAGTTCCGGCTTTAATTGAGGTGGTTCTTTCTTTTGGTACAAATTAAGAAAAGGTTCTCTACTTTTTATTTCTTTTCATTCGAATTCACGAGAAGAAAAAGTGGGTGTGAACGTGTTATATGGAGTTGTAACTGAAATATAGTATCTCAATTTGACGTGGATGAATTTTGTTTTATTAGTATTTTATTTGAAGGGGCGGTTTAAATTATGAACAATAGTCATTGAATTAATTCCAATGTATATTTAGTATCTAAATGGGCCAGAGAAGATCCCGGGCTGGTTTTATGATTTATTTGATATTGGGCCTTTTCTAAGAGTCCAACATCTTTACGAAATTACCGATATTGACAATAAGAGAGTAAGAGAATGATGTTCACGTTACTGTATCATTATTTATTTTATGCATTTAGTTTTGTGTACCTCCCTTCGTCCCAAAAAAATATGCACCCATTCCTTTTCAGTTGTCTCACAAGAATATACATTTTTTTAATTTTGGAAAGTCTTTTCTCTTTAATGAGGTGGGACTCATTTTTCACACAGTACTTTAGTTGCTTTTTATCTCTACCTCTCTCTTACTTTACAAATTTTATATTAAAATTCGTGTCGAACACAAAATGCATGTTCTTTGGGGACGGAGGGAGTACATATGAAAATTTATTATTAATAATATTAATTATTATAAATTTAAAAAATCATTAAAAGAATGTATTAAACTTTAATTTTCATGTAATTTGAAAATTTTTATATCAATGATAATATTTAAATATTAAAAAATAAATAAGTAGCAATATAGTCGAAGGGGTCCGTTACAATGCTAACTTTTCTTAAATTGGTAACTTGCTAACTCATAAACGCAGAGTATTAAAAATATCAATACGATCATATTAAAATATTATGCTGACATTTTAAATACCCAGTGTATTAAAATATTAACTATGTTTATATTAATATTTTAATATTTTATTATTAATTGAAGAAAGTTAGCAATGTCACTAGTCGAAAGTCGAAACATATGTCAAGAGTATATATATAAAAGCGGTAGTAGGTAGGACAAGGAAAATAGGAAGAAAACATTCACTCACCAAACTTGGATGCTGAGACCACTAAAATCCCAACTACCACACTCCTATTCTCATATCATCAGCTTTTATGATCACAGCAGTTTCTCCTCAATTCGTCTAAACAAGTGTTCAGTCAAAGAGAGCCGTGTCAGAATTTGCCTTTTATAATTCTGTGAGTAATTTTTCGCTGAAATAATCACGAGTTAAATTGCACTTCATTTTGGTGAAGTGGGTCATTTTTTTTCTTGATTTTCTACTAGTTTCTTGATTTTTGACACATTTTAGCTGACAAAGATTCAATCTTGGTACACTGATTTTGCACATTCGACTGCTTGAACTTTTTTCTTTTTTCTTTGACTGATGAATTATTTTCTAAATTGAATTATTTTCACGATGTTTTATGTTTGTATCATGTTTATTGGTTGGACTGTGATTGTGAAGGATGAGATAGCTGGAGTTTTTTCACAGTTATAGTTAGATTTCTTGAATTTTGACACATTTTAGCTGTCAAAGACTCAATCTTGATACACTGATTTTGCACATTCTACTGATTGAACTTTTTTCTTTCTTCTTTGAGCTAAGACTGATGAATTATTTTCTTAATTGATGTCATTGCTTGAGCAGTTCTTTGTTGGGAAGATATTAGACAAAAGGGATCATGAATTCATGATGTTTTATGTTTGTATCATGTTTATTGGTTGGACTGTGATTGTGAAGGATGGAGATGGCAGGGGTTTTTTCACAGTTATAGTTAGATTTCTGATTGATTAAATTGACTGAAATTAGGAAGAATGCTGTCTCTTTTTTATTGTGCTTGAAGTATGTAAGGATAAAATGTACAATAAATTACCAGTCTTGTGATTGTTTGGTATGAACATGTTCCTGATTTGTGTTAGATTGTCCATCTATTGATGGTTGTTTTTGTTTCCATGGCATTGTTTAGTGAATAATAACTCTTTTAACGAGGAAACGTTTGGTTTCTGCTTTGCTTGTTGATAGTCCTGTTTATTGAGAGGAATTAAATAACTCTCTATGATACATGTGTTCCTTGCGCGTAGATGTAAGTGAAGAATATTAGAATGGCGTATCAAGACTCGTAATTTGCTTTTTCTTGTGTTATGGGTACTAATTTCCCAACCGATCCTTTGAACATATTGAAGCTATGCCACATGATTGTTCCTCAGTCTTTCTTGGATTTATACTGCATTGTACAGCCGGCAAACGTGGTCTAATTCACTCTGTGCTATATGTATATTGTAGTTTAGTGTCTTTGTTATAGACTTATACTTATGTATACACATATATACTTACATATTCCCTCGATTTGTGAATTCTGCTTGGGCTTAAACCTTCTGAAAACTGTAGGTGTTTCCTCTCTTATCTTGTTGAGTAAAGCCGGTGTAATTTCAATGGCACAAGTGGCTGTAAATCCAGATGAAGAGGTACACTAGTCTCTTATATTGCACATTAGTCTCTTCTTTCAGTAATTACCGAGATTCGTTAACTGTTGATATCTGAATGTCTTGCTTAGGTCGTTCTAGGTGAGGAAGTCGGCCATGTAAGAGTGATCACCTTGAACCAGCCTCGACGATTGAATGTTATTTCATTTGAAGTGGTAACTTAAGGAAATTAAACCTTAAATTCCTTTTTTTTCATTTGAATGCTTTCCTAAAAAAAGTCGGATAAATTGGACTAGGTTGAGTTGCTGGCGAGGCTATTGGAAAAGTGGGAGAAAGACGACGACGCAGAACTGATACTAATCAAGGTCAGTTCATAACCAAAACAGTGTAACTAACTGAAATAATTTACCTAAAAAGCCAAGATTTTTAAGCTCAAAGCTTCTCGTATGTCTGTAGGGATCTGGCCGGGCTTTCTCAGCTGGCGGGGATCTTAAAATGTTTTATGATGGAAGAATGTCGAGTAAGTGGAAAAACATTCTTATTCTAGCTTTTTATATATCTACAAAACTGATAGAAGTTTACCTTTGTTCGTTTTCCAGAGGATCCGAGCCTTGAAGTGGTGTACCGAATGTATTGGCTATGTTACCACATCCATACATATAAGAAAACACAGGTTTCGGTCGAAACTCCCTACATATTAGTCAAAAATTTAGAATTAATGGTAACACTCACTAATTTATTATTGACTGTGTAAGGTTGCTCTAGTTCATGGGATTTCCATGGGTGGAGGTGCATCCTTGATGGTCCCAATGAAGTTCTCCGTCGTCACAGAAAAAACCGTGTATAATCAATCCTTCTCTTCCATTTACTCTATACTCGCATTTGGATATTGATGATTTCGTTTACGACACATTGAGCTAGGTTTTTGCAACTCCGGAGGCTAGCATTGGCTTTCATACTGATTGTGGTTTTTCGTACATCCTCTCACACCTCCCCGGGCATCTAGGTGAGTCGAATGATCATGTATGATCGATAAATTAATTAAATAAAGATCACTTTTTTCAAAGTGTGACTAATTTGGAATTGCTTAGGGGAGTTTTTGGGCTTGACCGGGGCTCGGCTGAACGGCGCAGAATTGGTTTCAGCAGGGCTTGCTACTCATTTAGTCCCCTCCGAGGTTAGATAAGTTAAATAGGACTATTTTTGCACCAATCATCTCCTCATCTCCCGTGCTGAAAATCGATCTTTGCACGTTTATTTTTTATTTGCATGATGTGAATGTAAGCTCGGGGAATCTCTTGATTCTCACGTTGAATTTGAAACTTGAAAGACGATCTCAACTCTTTAGAATTTAGATCTTTTCTGATTTTCACAGCATCAACTGGCTGACTCTGTTAAGAAACTTTCTGTTCTTAGAAACTCCCGGAGCTACAGAGTCGTTTGATGAGTCTAAACAGTGGTGACGAGCATGCTGTCAAATCTGCAATCGAGGAGTTCTCCACGAGTGTTGAGATTGACGAACAAAGTATCCTGAACAAGTAATGTCTTACACTCTTCGCCTTCGTATCGAAAGTGAACTGGTCATGTTGAAATATCCGAGGCTTTATACTTGTGGATTTATCGCAGGAAAGCAATCATCGACGAGTGCTTTGCCAAGGATTCTGTGGAGGAGATCTTAATATCATTTGTGAGTGATTTCAAGAATGTTGTATTTGTATCGTGTAGATTACTTAACGATACTCCCCGTTTCCCAGGAAGCTGAGGCGAGCAAAGAAGGGAATGGCTGGATTGCGCCGTTCCTTAAAGGCCTCAAGAGATCATCACCAACCGCATTAAAGATAACACTACAGTCGGTAATGTTTCTCCAAACACTAGAGTCGGAAATGTTGCTATGTTGTCTTCTGCTCGTATTCGTGACAGTGGTTTTGATTGTGCTCAGATTCGCGAAGGGAGGAAGCAAACACTGGCCGAGAGCATGAAGAAAGAGTTCAGGGTCACGATGAACATTCTTCGAACTGTGATATCCGGTGATGTTTACGAGGTACTTGTGAGATTCTTTCGATTTCTCGATGATTTCTCGGTCGTCTACTCATTGCTAAATGGCATTTTGCACCATTTCTTGTAAAGGGTATTAGAGCTGTTACCATTGACAAGGACAATGCACCCAAGGCAAGTCTCTCTCTCTCTCGTGTCCATTCCACACCAAACTCAGTCCTTCCTCTTTTTTCTTATGAAAATGTGCCTGCAGTGGGACCCACCGACCCTTGATGCCGTTGAGGCAGAGAAGATCGAGCAGGTGTTCCAGCCGTTCGAAGAGGATTTGGAGCTCAATATTCCAACAGGAGATGAGTTCAGGTAACGAAAACCTTATGGCTTGAGTCGCGGCTTCAACTTCAACTCATCGCGTCTATAACTCGATTTTCAGGTGGCAAGGAAAATACGAAGATTCGCCATATGCAGCGTAAAGGAGAGATTCGCGTCTGTTTTCTTGTTTTGTTTTGTTTTGTTTTGTTTTGTTTGTATATCAGTATTATCTTGTCTATCGTACCGAATGCCACCATAGACTAATAATAGCCGGCCCAAATGGGTAGCCCGATTCCTTATTTGGGCCGGCCCATTGGGTTTGAGCTGAATTGAGATCCCTTGTTGTCTGATCATAATTAGATATTCTTGGAAATTTGTCATTTTATAGTAGGGGACTAAAACTTTTTTGCTCAAGATTATCCATCTGATTATTGGGAATAAGTTCATTTCACTAATAAAATAAACAACATAATCCGTTTGCCGTCCTTGGTGAAGCAAACAAATTGGGGTAGTACACACATTTGTGGGTCCAAAGACAACTATTGTGTAATATAAAAGGACCAAAAGCCCAACGTCATATGGTATATTTTAATTAGAGAAAATAATGGTGTAACAAAATTAGCCTATCAACGAATCTTTCTTTGTTGGATTTTTTATCATCCTTCTTGTTATGCAACTTGATTTTGATTAGGTTTGGTTTCCCTATAACATTTTATAATGTTGATCATATTCTATGTCATCAATAAATACTATAGTACAATTTTGTCACATATATTGATAGTGAAATAGATATATAAAGTCATTCCTATAGTTGTTACATAGAGATTGATAAATGATAATAGGTTATACAATACCCATCCGTCCCATTTAAAATATCTCATTTTTGTAGTACACCTCTAAGAAATAAAAATAACACTCTATCCACTTTATTCTTTGTTCAGAATAAACAAAACAATCCTGCATCAAAATTTATACGGAAAAAAATGTTTCACTTTGAAGAAAACGAATGGAGTACAAAATAATTTATTTTCGATATGAAATATAGGTTCTCCTATTTATTATACGACGAGCCACACTCGTGTGTGCTCTGACTAGTTATATGTGTGAGTTAGACCTTGTCGAATGTAGGTGAGACCTAACCTCTACCGGTTTTTTCTTCTTAAAACATTTAACTTTTATTTATACACCTATATAGACGACGAGGGTGGAAAAAAATGTTGAAATCTATTATGCTAAAAGAACCTTATTTAATGTTCCCCTACCACTCAGTGGTGCATATTTCCTTTTGCGACAATTTACTTGACTTTATACTTTTCTAAATATGAAAACAACACTCTTTACTCTATTGTTTTCACTTTATACAATACTGCATAATATCTCGTGCTGAAAGAAAAATGTTAGGATTTAAACAAGAGAGAGAAGTACATATACATAAATTATTACTGCGTTTAGACAAAATCAATTGAGAACTCAATGCAAAACTATTAGCTCAAGGACCTAATTGCTATTCAAGAATTGAACATGTCCTCAATTTAAGCAACCACTCTCAAAAAAATCATATCTTATAACTCCAATTATTCTCCCCAAATAAATACTAATTCAAATCCAATCTATTTTACAAATCGTCCACTCTTCCCGCATATACAAACTGACCCATTAATATGATATCATGTGACAGCTAACTTTAAACCTAAATTATTACAAGTGAGCAATAAACCCTCATCACTGCATCACATATATTATAAAACTAATTAAATCCCACAAGAATGTGTCAAGAAATTATTATTTAATTAGTGAATTGGTTTGCACGTCCTTAATAAATTACTCCCCTATGCCAATCTGTCAACGTGACTACTCCCATATTAAAATCCCTAAGCTCACAAATTCCACCACCCTACACCAACTCCCTCCGGCCACCTCCTCCGCCACCGCCACCGCCTCCGGCCAAATTACACACACATGCATACAAAAGCTACACACACATAGTAGTGTTTTTTTTTGTGTATATAAACATATTTTCTATAGTAATTGTGATTTAAAATGGAGGGTGGATTTGATGATGAACACGATGAGGCTTCCGCCGCCACTCCTCCGCGGGATAATACGGCCGAATCTCCGGTTTCCGGTGACGAAGAAGCGTATGCTCCTTCTCCAAAAAAAAGGTGTGATTTTGTAACTTTTTTTTTTTTTTGAAAATAGTATCAATTGATATTATGTTTTTAATTTTTTTGAGTTTTTGTAGTAGGAGGGGTGCTAATAAAAGAGTAGTGACGGTGCCCATCGGCGGCGGAGACGGCTCCCGGAGCAAAACGGAGGTGTATCCGCCGCCGGATTCTTGGTCGTGGCGGAAATACGGCCAAAAGCCTATAAAGGGATCGCCTTATCCAAGGTAATTAATTATTTATTTAATTTAATTAATGTATTCTTATACTATTATGTGTTCTTTTTTACTATCATAAACCAAAAAAATGGATAAAAATGGTGGATTGAAATTAAATGAAAATGGTGTAGCTGCCGGCGGAGGGAGGAGGGGGTAGGTGGTGGTGGTTTTAAATTATTGTAAAGTGAAAAGAGATAAACTACTATTAAAGAAATAGATTATTAGAGGCGGCTATGGAATAATTAATAATTGAATTATTGAATAATGGTTAGTAGTTGGAATTTGTCTAATTAATTTTTGAATCCCACTCGCTTTCATCTTTGCTCCATTTTGGACCATTTCCCACGCTCTTGAGCATAGAAAAGATTGAAAAATTAAAATATAAAAAAGCCACTTGCAATTCATGTGTTGAAAGATACTTAGCACACACATTTTGATTTCATGGGCTAGTCAAATTGGGGGATGGCATGCCTCCAATTTTTTGAAACATTCAAACTTCTATTTTTTTTTAAATTTTGAGGATAAAATTTGTTCCATTTTTTTTATTTTTAATGTTATGCCTAATTTATTCATCTATTTTATTATATTTCTCTTTATTTTAAGATTAATATCAAGAAAATATAATGGTAATAGTAAATAATAATACTACTAATATAGTTATCAAAATAGAAGGTGACTAATTTTTGGGACAATCCAAAATAGATCAACAACAGTATTGGTTATGGACAGATGCAGTATAATTTTGAAGATTTGTCAAATACACCATATGCAAGTTAAATTTGATTTTTGTTTTGATTTCAAAAGAAGAAGTACTAAAAGTCTATGAAAATATCTTCTTGAATCTCAACGTGAAATGTCTAGCTGGTGTATATCTCTCGAGCTTACAAAGATAAAGAAATACTTGCCTTTTAGGACTTTGTGTTAAATTTTTATTTTTCCTTAATTTACCCAATATTGCTGCCGACAACAGCAACAAATATGTATATCACCTTATCCAAATTTATTAATTAGTCTGGTGAAATTTGGTGTGCCATAAAGAATGGTAGTACTATACTATACACCATAATAGTAATGCCATCTTTTTCATGCAACTTTATCTTATATCGAGTACGATAAGACAATAATTCTATGCTTTAATAATGGGGTCTCTTTTTGTTTTATATTATTTTTTTTATTTCATCTCATTAAAATCGTTCCACTTTTGAATTTTATCATTTCTATTTTCTCTTTAACAATTCAATTTTTTCAATTTATCGATTTTATCTTCATATTCTTGATTTGCATCAATGTTATGAATTGTCTAGTTATTATCTAAAAATTTGTCACTTATTTTTATTTCCGTCCGCCTCTAAAAATTTGACACTTTTCATTTTTATCATGTTTAGTAATGAATCTCACATTCAACTGACTCATTTGACTCCATTTGCATGACAGGGGATATTACAAGTGCAGCAGCTCGAAAGGTTGCCCGGCCAGAAAACAAGTTGAGAGAAGCCGGCTTGACCCCACAACCCTCCTTATCACCTACTCTTGCAATCACAACCACCCTCTCCCCACCACCACCAAGAATCACCACCACCACCAACACCACAAACCTCCTTTGCCCACGACGGCGGCTTCCTCGGCCGCGAAGACGACAATCTCATCCTCGTCATCCGACACCGTCAGTCCACCACCGGTAACCAGCTTCCCTCCCGAGCCCACCTCCAGCCAGCCTGACGTCGAGCCGTGTCCGGCGGACGACGGATTCGTCGAGCTGGCCGGAGAGCTCGGCTGGCTGTGCGACGTGGTGCCCGCGACGACCCTCGTGGTGGTCCCCACGTGGGGCGGCGCCCAGGCCGACATGGAGTTCTCCGTGCCCATCGGGGAGGAGGACAAGCTCCTATTCGGAGACCTCGGGGACTTGCCCGAGTCCTCCATGGTGTTCCGACGACATAGGGTGGAAGCGCCGTGCTGTGCCGGCGGCACCGGATGAGAGCATAGAACTCAAAACGTGAATAACAATAATAAAAATTCGCACAAATCTTGGCATCATGTCTTCTTCTTTTTTTCCCCTTCCCTCACTGTAAAGATATGGAGAAAAATTATTTCATTTGACCTTTTTTTCTTTTTTCCTCCTCTTTTCTACATATAATATGTACAAATAGAGATGCTTCTGGTTAGGGTTCGGAACTAGCGGTTACGGTTCCAAGGGAAGTGCAACCATAACCGGGCCGACATATAAATTCACGGTACTGGTGGTTATCGGCGATCAGAAACAAAATAGAATCGAAATGCCAATTCCAATATTTAACCAGTGAGAAACAGTTACGATTCCAAAACCAGAACTGTCGGTCCGGTTCAGGTTCGATTCAAGTTCTAACAAAACTCGAAGTCGAAGAAACACACAGAAGCAATGAGATGTTATAACGATTATATATGCAATGGTTTTCCATGAAAAATATCCCCAACACAACACCATTGTCATAAAAATGCATTGTAAAACTATCCAAATAAACTATCATCTCGTCGTGCTTCGATTAAATTTTAGTGTTGACGAATATACTCCTTGTATACTCGGGACTAGTGTAGAACAGAAAGTAAAAAGGGACGATAAGGTATAGAGTAAAGAGATAGAAAGGGATGTCAGTAGCAAGTGATTCTGAAACAAAAGGTATCCACGATGATAGTTACCGAGCTCCTAGCTTGAGCAGCACCCGAGTTTCTTCCAAGCAGATGAGTCGTCCTTGACATTAATGGTTTGCCCTTTAGATGGAAACGAAGAAGCAGCTTCATCGCCACCCTCAACTGCCTTCCTGCTCACGACCCGGTGAATCTCAGCGAGGACTTCAGTGAAGGCGTTATCGACGTTGATTGCTTCCAAAGCAGAAGTCTCCATGAAGTAGAGAGACTCCCTCTCAGCTAATTCTTGACCCTCCTCGGTTGAAACTGCTCTCAGATGGCGAAGATCCGATTTGTTGGCGATGAGCATGACCACAATGTTTGGATCGGTGTGACCTCTCAGTTCGTTGAGCCATCTTAAGACGTTCTCGTAAGTAGAACGCCGGGTAACATCATATACCAGCAGTGCACCAACAGCTCCTCGATAGTAAGCACTAGTGATGGCACGATATCTGTGGAACAATAAACAAACATTATAAAATCGCCAATAGCAGCATATAAAGCAGAAGATCTATTTAACATCCAGTGAGTGTTTCTTCTCTAAATTGCCATATAAATTACATCGAATCAAACATGACAATACGATTAGCTTCAACGTATAGAGAACAGAATATCGACAAAGAATGGTCTATTTAGATACGTGCAATACGACTATACAAGGTGGAACAAATATCCTCATTTTCAATCAGAGCTAATTAAAAGTCCAGAAATTTGTGGGCAGTATGAAAAGTTCGATCTTAGCCAAATCACAGAAAAAAAAGTTTTGCAAAAGAAATCTACTCTAGTTGTACACGAGAAAGTATATCACAGGCATCAAAAGAAAACAAGGTAGTTATCAAATCTAAAATGACATTTAACCATAGTTTTGCTCCAACTTAACACATAAATGCAAGCAATGGAGCACGAATCTGTCCTTGTAAAAGGAGATGCTAATATTTTGACCGCATGAAAGTTAGATTAAGGTGCAACGTGCACGAAATTCAAATTAACAGGGGATAGACAAATATGAGAAGTGCCACTGCCTGAAAATTACAACGATGCTAGACACTCGAAGACTGATCACCAATCGTAATGTATGGGTTTCCAGTATTTCCCCATCGAGTGGTGTAAAACCTAAACGACTTCCTACAAGTGATCTCGTAATAGCAGATGCTTGTTGACCCTGCCCTCTCATAAAGGATCAAGGATGAATGTTACTGGTATATATACGCTAAGTGACGGCTTGGCTGGGCAGGTTTTAATCTGACACGGTGCATCAAGTGCAACAAAAAACATCGCGCGTGAAATGAATCCAAAAATGCAACCCATTAATCCACACATGTAACCCCTTAAAAAAATCAATTGGAAGTAGCCACACCAAACTAATACTCACACACACGACTCGATTGTACCCTACAGTGGAGCCACCTAAGCCCCGCCAAAATGGATACCATCCCCAATTATGCACATCCAACTCCCTCCTCCATGCCTAATACTCACACACACACACACACGACCCGTTGTACCTATATTGAGCCACCTAAGCCCCACCAAAATGGATACCATCCCCAGTTATGCATATCCAACTCCCTCCTCCACGCCTAATACTCACACACACCAAAAATGGATATTATCCTCAATTATGCATATCCAACTCCCACCTCCGTGCCTACTGCTTACACACACAACTCGATTGTACCCTACACCGGAGCCCCCTAAGCCCCACCAAAATGGATACCATCCTCAATTATGCATATCCAACTTCCACCTCCATGCCTACTACTCCCACACACGATGCGGTAGTACCTTGCAGGAGAGCAATTGAAGCTCCACCAAAATGAATACCATCCTCAACTATGCATATCCTACTCCCCTCCACGCCTAATACTCCCACACGATTCATTTATACCCTAAAGGAGAGCCATCTAAGCTCCACCCTAATGGGTACCATCCTCAATTATGCATATCCAACTCCCACCTCCGCGCCTAATACTCACACACACGACTCGATTGTACCCTAGCGGAACCCCCACCACCACAAATCTCCCCATGTATGCCACCTTGTTCTCCGATTCTCCAATTTGTTTCGATCTATACACTAAACGCCCCCTCTCAAATTCTCACAATTTCCCAATACATGAAACACCTCAGTAGCAGCAAACTCCACACACAAACTCACGAATTGCACTTCTTCATAATCAATTACACATAAAACCAAGCCTACATCTTGCTCAAATCAAACAATTTCAAAAACAAAACAAAATAAAAATCGAATCTTGCGAGTAAAATCAGTAAAACAGAAAACACAAAAAAGGAAAACAAGAAAAAGGGAAGACCTCTCTTGACCAGCAGTGTCCCAAATCTGAGCCTTGATAACTTTACCATCGATGTTAAGGCTCTTGGTTGCGAATTCAACCCCGATAGTGGACTTGGACTCGAGATTGAACTCGTTCTTGGTGAATCTCGAGAGGAGATTGGATTTCCCAACGCCCGAATCGCCGATTAGCACTAGCTTGAAGAGATAATCGTACTCATCTTCGCCCTTGTAGCCAGCCATCCCTGTTTGATTGCTTGATGATGATTCAATTTCAGAGAATTGGGCGAAATGATGGAGTTGTTGAAGGAAGGAATGATGGGAGTGGAGATTATACTTGGAGACTGATGTCGGGTTTATTTTGCTAGATTCTTGGATTAATTTTCACAACACCCCCTTGACAAAAAATTGTTAAAAATTCAATCTTTAGTCTTTACATATGTAAACTAGATAAATTTTCATCATAATTAGGGATAATTACAATTTACGTGCAAAATATTTCACTAATATTTTAATTGAGTACAAAATATTTTAAGTTAATAAATAGTAGTATCATACAAAAAATTTGATTAGTGTTTCAAATTAGTACATTCCGTCTAAAAATCACTAACATCGTTACTTTTTCTTATGTTTCATCCTTTCGACTCTTAAATTAGCTACAAATATTAGCTGAAAGTTAAATGTGAATTCATTGCTTGATAAAATGCCCATATGGCAATAAGATACTCCCTCCGTCCCAAGATAAGTGATCTGTATTCCTTTTTGGAGTGTCCCACTATAAGTGACCTATATTTCCATTTTTAGCAAAAAGTCATCTCTTTTACTTTATTCTTCACATTCTTTATTCTCTCTTCTCTCCTCTACTTTTCCCTCTCTCATACTTTACTCTCTCCACTTTAACTTATTTAAATATCATTCCTTAAATCTCGTGCCCAAAAGAAGTAGGCCACTTATCTTGGGACGGAGGGAGTATTATTTAGAAAAATAATACGGAGTATCATGTTTTTAGGGCATAATTTTGGAGAAAAACAAGAAAATGTGATAGTGTTAGTGATTTTAGATGGAATGTACCAATTCGTAACACAAATCAAACTTTTTGTATAATATTTGTTAACTTAAAACATTTTGTACTCAATTGAAACATTGGTGAAACAATTTGTATGTACGTTCTAATTATCCCATAATTACCTATTGCATTTCAAGACAATGAAATACTCCTAATTTTTTCTTTGCAAATTGCATTAATTATATTTTCGTGAGTTTTATCAATGCACTTTTAAGATATTGATTGCTCCAATAAGATATTCAGGGTACTATTTTGATATATACAAATTATATTCAATTTATAATATAATATACTGCACACGGTTGAAAAAATACATAAAATTTGTTCAAAAATTATTATGTCCCACAATTTTAAACATCAATCGGAAATCCTGAGATTTTGGATTGTTCGTAGTCATCTAGTGCAATTTAGTGCAATTTTTTTTCTTGCGCAACTATGTCTGATAAATCATATGTGGACATCATCGATGAGTTATATGATATGTCTAATTATACATAAAATATTGTCTTGTAATTGAAATATATGAACAAATGCAGCACTTAGGCACGCAGTGCTTTTGAATGTGAGATTATTGCGTATACCTCCAGAATTTCATGATTTTCCAACTTATTTTGTAATTTGTGGGATCAAACTAAAAACTCACTCAATTTTATATTTGTTGACAATTTGCCCCATAATATGTATCTTGTGAGGTATGTTTTTTTATTGATTTATGTCCAGAATTTCATGATTTTCCAACTTATTTTGTAATTTGTGGGATCAAACTAAAAACTCACTAAATTTTATATTTGTTGACAATTTGCCCCATTATATGTATCTTGTGAGGTATGTTTTTTATTGATTTATGGAAATATGATACTCATAAGAGAAAGATATTATTTTTTACTAAAGTTATGCATATCCTAATGATTTTCATTCCATGGCATTTCTTTCGCATGCTTACACATCAAAATTCACAAAATAATAATGTGATTTGCAATTTTTTCTTGCTATAGTCAAAAGAAATGTTTGGTCAAAAGTAATATACTCATACTTTAAAAAGAATGAAGTGTGTTTAGGATAATCTAAAGTGAGGTGGAATCCTAATATAAAGATGACCAAAGTGTTAGGCATGGGCAAAAATATCAGAAACTTAAAAATTGAAAATGAAATTTAAATTTAAATTTAACTTTAAAATTTAGTTTGAGTTTTTTTGAATTTTCAGTGTGGATTGAATTTTTTCGAAAATTTTAGATGTTTATTTCAGATCAAATCGGATATGATGTTAATATAAGAGTAATCCGGATTTCGAAATACATTTATATGGTATATTAAAAATATTTAATAATATAAAGTAAACAGATTTTGTTGAACAATTTTTAATGGGATTTGGACATTTGATATTAGATTTCTGATATTTGTATTGAATTTTCAAAAATTTCAGATTTTTGGTACTGAGATTTCGATTTTTTATAGTTTTATGCAATTTCAATTTTTTTCAAATCAAATAATATTTTTTAGTTCAAATTTTGGATTTTTGGGCGAATCGGATTGGATCAGATTCATTTCTCATAAAGTTTTAGATTTTTTTATTGGATCGTATTGGCAAAAAATCGATTCGTAATCGCACCCCTATAAAACCGTGGGTACCTCTAGCTCCCACCATACACTAATATAACGTTCAAAATTTCAAATAATCATATTGTAATTATATATGGGCTTTACTATTTGAACCAGCAGCCCGCATAAAAAATCGGGCCGGGAGAAGGCCCGAGCTGAATCCTCGTCAGCACTTACGCAACAAGCCCATGACCGTACAAGGTGGGCCCGAAGTTGACGCGCTTTCGTCAGCCAAATGAGAGGACACGTGTCACATCCCCAGATGCCACGCGAAGAGCGCGTGGGATGCTGCCAGCTGGAATGTAATATGAAGTCGGCTGGCAAACCTTATCCTCTTTCTTTATGAGAAGTGATAATCTCACCCTCACTACATAAATGGTTATTCACCTACTTATTATAAACTCGATGGGAAAGGAAAAAGCCACATAAATGTAATTTCTCTTGATAAAAAAATGGAAAATATAGGATAATTTTTCTTAGCAATAATATAAATAATGTTTCAAATTTATATACTCCCTCCATCCCATGTTACGTGGACTCTTCCATTTCGGCTCGTCACAAACTACTTACACTATTTATTAGGCCTGAAAATTTAATCCGCGGGTTTCGGGTATTCCCGACCCATTCCCAATACCCGACGGGTTTTGGGTACCCGAAACCCGAATTTATGGGTCCGGGTACGAGTTTGGGTAATTAATGTTAGGATTCTTCGGGTTTAGGGTACCCGAAACCCGTATTAGGATACCGACCTAATACCCGATTAAACCCGATTAATTATGTATTTGTGATAAATATTTTGGTTTATAAAGTTCTTAGTTTACTATTTGGATTATGTTTTACTGCTTTGACATTTTTTAGATTATATGCTTGGTTGCTTTGACATTTCATTATTCTATTATCTCGACTTTAATACTTTTTTACATTCGTGTTCAGTTGCATTATTTATGTTCTTACTTGTTATCTTTTGAAAATATATAGTTAATTAGTTATGCTTTCTCCATTTTATTTACATGTTTAGTTAATGTCTTAAAAAATTAATCTCCTTTATGTTTCAATTTATACCAAAAAAAATTTATTTTAAAATTAAGTAGTGTCTATTTGTCTAATGTCTATTTTATATAATATAGGAGTAGAATTATAGTCAATAAATAGTATAAGTATTGTGTTATTTTAATAATTTCTATTCTCGTCACAAATTAATTTATATAAAAGAATAAATTTCAAATATAATAATTTCGGGTTTATGGGTACCCGATTAGTTGGGTTCGGGTACCCGCATCGGGTATTAGGGTACTCGAATCACATACGGGTCGGGTATTGGGTATGATATTTTTGAGATTTCGGGTTCGGGTACCCGAATTTTTGGGTTTGGGTACCTACGGGTACCCGAATTTACACCCCTACTATTTATAGTTTAAGTTAGATTAATATATTTAATTAATATGTTAGATTAAGTTAAGAGCTCATTTATTAACTGATGTTTTATTACACTTAAAATTCTAATATAATTACACTAAAAAATCAATCCCAAATTTACGGTCTAAAATGAAAAGTGCGGATAACATGAGATGGGTGGAGTATAGAATTAGGATAGGATAATTATGGATATAACACAAAAATTAAGATTATTATGCAATTTAAATTTGAGATTTATATAGTACAGTATTATATTGTTGTCGGCTTGTAATCATGTTGTTTTAAGTGTTTTGTGTCGTATTCGGGTTTGTTACGGCGGATTAGGTCCCACATCACGTTTGGCTTGTTGACATATTGGTTCGGTTTACAATTATTGCATTAACATCCCTAAATGACATTCTCTTTATATTCAACTTATGATTTTTGGTTTATAATTATTGCATCGACATTCCTAATGACATATCTTTATATTTAACTTATAAAATCAGTGGGATATTAAGAAGAAACGACATTAATGTATTTATCTTTGATAATAAAATGAAAAATTTATATATTTAGTACAAATAATTTTAGATACACCATGAACGCACGAGACTGCACACACAAATTAAATTGATGAATCATTGTTTGAGTTTTATCTTTGTTCATATTATTATTAAGTAGACACTGAAGTCGATTTGTATGACTTGTTATCATCAATATTTTATTTATTAATTTAGATTGATCAGACCTATAAATTTATAAAATAATTAAGATTATTACGCAATGTGAAATTGAGTTTTATATAGTACACCAATATTAATGTCGGCTTGTAATTATATTGTAGAAGTGTTTTGTGTTTTGTTCGGATTTATTATAGCGGATTAGGTCCCACATATATATGTTGATTGGTTAGTTAACATAGTGATTCGGTTTACAATTATTGCATCGACATTCCGAAATAACATTATCTGTATATTCATCGTTTCATTCCATGTGCGTTCTCGTGCGTAACTCAAAATAAAATCATCATCAATATCTGACGCATTTAACACTTATTTTACCGTTATTACTTTTACAACAAACTTATATTCTCATTACTCCCTCCGTCCACGATTAAGAGTCTCATTTCTAAATGGCGCGGGATTTAAGAAAGGTTAAGAAAAGTGGGTGGAAGAAAGTTAGTGGAATAGGGGTCCCACTTATATATATTAGTTTTAAATGATATGTGAGTGGTATGAGTTAGTGGAATGTGAGGTCTCTTTACCATTTATGGTAATTATGAACCGGGACTCTTATTCGTGGACGGACCAAAATGGAAAAACGGGACTCTTATTCGTGGACGGAGGGAGTACTTTTTTTACCAAAGTTTGACCTTTAAATTTATAAAAATTTTAAGATTATTATGCAATGTGAAATTGAATTTTGTATAGTACACCAATATTATTGTTGTCTTGTGATCATATTGTTGAAGTGTTTTGTGTCTTGTTCAGATTTGTTATAGCGGATTAGGTCCCACATATATATATTGATTGGCTAGTTGACATAGTGATTCAATTTACAATTATTGCATCGACACCCCCATATGACATTATATGTATATTCAACGTTTCATACCACGTGCATTCTTGTGCGTAACTCAAAATATAATCATCATCAATATCTGACGCATTTAACACTTATTTTACTGTTATTACTTTTACAACCAACTTAGATTCTCATTATTTTTTTTACCTGAGTTTGACCTTTAAATTTATAAAATTTTTAAGATTATTATGCAATGTGAAATTGAATTTTGTTATAGCACACCAATATTATTGTCGGCTTGTAATCATATTGTTAAAGTGTTTGTGTCTTGTTTGGATTTTTTATAACGGATTAGGTCCCACATATATATATTTTAATTAGTTAGTTGACATAGTGATTCGATTTACAATTATTGCATCGACATTCCAAATGACATTGTATGTATATTCAACGTTTCATACCACGTGCGTTCTCGTGCGAAACTCAGAATAAAATCATCATCAATATCTGACTCATTTAACACTTATTTTTCCGTTATTACTTTTACAACCATCTTAGATTCTCATTTTATATTTTACGAAAGTTTGACCTCTAGATTTATAAAAATTTTAAGATTATAATGCAATGTGAAATTGAATTTTGTATATTACACCAATATTATTGTCGGTTTATAATCATACTGTTGAAGTGTTTTGTCTCTTGTTCGAATTTGTTATAACATATTAGGTCCCGCACTCCCGCATATATATGTTGATTGGTTAGTTGACATAGTAATTCGGTTTACCATTATTGCATCGACATCCCAAAAACATTATCTATATATTCAACGCTTCATACCATGTGCAATTTCGTGCGTAACTGAGAATAAAATCATCATCAATATCTAGCGCATTTAAACATTTATTTTTCCGTTATTACTTTTACAACTAACTTAGATTCTCATTATTTTTTACTAAATTAAAATAAAAAACTACCATCAAGAATACACATCTCCAATCATAATACATTAATTTCACAATTGATCCTAAAAAACTCACTAATAGTTTCAATAATGCATATTTTTATCTTTTCCAATTTATCCAAATTTTCTAAATACATGAGATAGTTGGTTTGTGTTAAAATGAAAACCCCTTTTAAAGTGACACCGTGACACCACTTATACAACAATATTATAAACGCTACACAACAATATTACAAACACTACACAACCATCTATAGATTGCTGTATAGTGTGTCGGATATTGCTGGACAAGAAAAATTGTTGTATAAAGACCAGCAAATTGCTGGCCGTCTTTTTTCGGGGGTCTTTTTTTTTTGCCACGTGGCAGCTTATGATTCGTGCACGTGTATAAATGATTGGCTAGGAATGGTGGTATGATGTTATTTTAAGGGGTGGTGGTAGTAATTTTATATGTTGATTTATTTTTAAATATTGCGATGAATATGATTGGGCTGTGATGTGTGAATGGGTGAGTTTAGTGATTCTTTTATTTGTTGGCACGTTTTGTTTCCGAGTCAGTATTATTCTATCCATTTCGGCTAATTTAGAAAATTATTAATTATTAATTGTCTGAATATTCATATCCATGACTTTCCATAGGCGATCGTCGCTTCAATTTTTTATACCCAAACCAAAAATTACGTGTATCGAATTCAAGATTAAGTATTTATATATTTGATTTTTTTGGGTTGGGTTTTGTTTGCGTCAAACCCTAGAATCCCATTCTCAAAATTCTTGGCTCAACTTTGACTCTTCTTCTCTCAGGAAATTTAATCCTTGCTCAATTTCAATTGCAGAGGTCAGCTGCAATCCCCAATTTCTGGTTCCCGCTTGCTCATTGAGCCGGATTGAAATTTCTCTGGAGGCTAGGGTTTCCATTGATTGGTATGTTTTGATTTCTTTCGGGAATTTATCCTTTTTTGTGTTTTGTTTGGATGAGTAACTGTTTTTTGTTTCCGTGCATTGCTTTTTTGTTTGATTATGTGTCATTTCTGTTTGATTTTTTGAAGACATTTTGTGTTTTTTGTTGATTGGAAAGAGGGATTTGTGATTTGAGTGATGTTGTGGTTGTAAAATGATGGTTTTTCTTATTGATTTTAGGTAGCTGGAAACAGAGTTGAGAGTCGTGAGATTTGAGGGGAAAGGTTTTTGGTTGAGTGGAATAAGAAAGAATTTGGCAAGATGATGTCAAGATCTTATACGAATCTATTGGATTTAGCATCTGGGAATTTCCCGGTGATGGGTCGGGAGAAGGAGCGGAGGCGTTTCCCGAGGGTGATGACGGTTCCGGGGAATATCGCTGAGCTGGACGATGAGCAAGCGAATAGTGTGACATCGGAGAATCCGTCTTCGGTGGCTGGGGATCGGATGATCATAGTGGCGAACATTCTGCCTTTGAGAGCAAAGCGGAGGCCGGACAACAAGGGTTGGAGTTTTAGCTGGAATGAGGATTCGTTGCTTTTGCGGGTTAAGGATGGGTTGCCGGAGGATATGGAAGTGCTGTATGTTGGCTCATTGCCTGTTGATGTTGATCCAATTGAGCAGGATGATGTGGCCAATCATATCCTGGAGAAGTTTAAATGTGTTCCCGCCTTTATTCCGCCCAGTCTTTTGGCTAACTACTATCATGGTTTTTGTAAGAAGCAGCTGTGGCCACTTTTCCATTACATGCTGCCGTTTTCAGCTGATCATGGGGGTAGATTTGATCGGTCCCAGTGGGAAGCGTATGTCTCTGTCAATAAATTGTTCTCGCAGAAAGTGATTGAGGTGCTTAATCCTGAAGATGATTTCGTTTGGATACATGATTATCACTTGATGGTTCTGCCAACGTTTTTGAGGAGGCGTTTTGTCCGCTTGAGGATGGGTTTTTTCCTTCACAGCCCATTCCCCTCTTCCGAGATATACAGATCACTTCCTGTTAGAGAAGAAATCCTCAAGGCCCTACTCAACTCCGACCTTATTGGTTTTCATACCTTCGATTATGCTCGTCATTTTCTCTCTTGTTGCAGTCGGATGTTGGGCATAGAGTATCAGTCAAAGAGAGGATACATTGGGTTGGATTACTATGGAAGGACGATTGGAATAAAGATTATGACGGTTGGAATACATATGGGCCATCTTGAGACTGTACTTAGACAAGCAGATAAAGAACTGAAGGTTGAGGAGCTAAAGCGGCAGTTTGAAGGGAAGACCGTGTTGCTTGGAGTTGATGATATGGACATATTCAAAGGTATCAACTTGAAACTTTTGGCTTTTGAGCAAATGCTCAAGGAGCATCCAAACTGGCAAGGAGAGGCTGTGCTCGTGCAGATCGCAAATCCTGCTAGGGCGAAAGGGATACATTTGGATGAACTACAGGCCGAGATAGAGGAGAGCTGTAATAGAATTTCTAAGGAGTTTGGAAGACCTGGATATGAACCTGTCATTTTTGTTCACCGTTCTTTATCAATCAGTGAAAGAATGGCTTATTACAGCATTGCTGAGTGTGTTGTGGTTACAGCAGTGAGGGATGGGATGAACCTGACGCCGTACGAATATATTATTTCTAGACAGGGCATCACCGGTGCAGAAACAGGTTCAAACTCGAGTGGACCTAAGAAGAGCATGCTAGTGGTATCTGAGTTCATTGGGTGCTCTCCTTCCCTAAGTGGTGCCATTCGTGTCAATCCATGGAATGTTGAAGCAACGGCAGAGGCAATGAATGAGTCTATATCAATGTCGGAAACGGAGAAGGAGTTGCGACACGAGAAGCACTACAGATATGTTAGCACTCATGATGTAGCTTTCTGGTCTAGAAGCTTCTTACAAGATATGGAAAGAACTTGCGCTGAACACTTCCGGAAAAGATGCTGGGGTATTGGTCTTGGATTTGGGTTCCGAGTAGTGGCATTGGATCCTAATTTTAGAAAACTTTCTATTGATGATATTGTGGCTGCTTACTGTAAGGCCAAAAACAGGGCTATACTGTTGGATTATGATGGCACGTTGATGCCTCAAAATTTGATCGTGAAGACTCCAAGTGCTGAGATACTATCTCTTTTGAACAGTCTGTGTTCTGATCCCAAGAATATAGTTTTTATGGTGAGCGGAAGAGGTAGAGAGAGCTTAAGCCAGTGGTTTAATCCTTGCAAGAAGCTTGGACTTGCTGCAGAACATGGCTACTTTTTAAGGTATACACCTAATTTGTCTTCTCTCATTAATTTTAGCTATTTTAGTTTCAGTCAGAGACTATAGTCTGGATATAATATGCTCTTCTGTTACTATATGCCTTTTTCTATTCCAAATTCCCAATTGATAGTGATATCTTACTGACTTTCCAAACAGTCACTAGTGGACCCTAAGATCTTGCATTGCAGTATTTAAAGTCATAATAAGTTAGCATTTGGCAATCTTGTTTTATTGCTTTTTCTGATTCTTGATGTTGTTTTTAAATACCCATCTTTCCCAAGAAGTGAAACTTCTGGACTGTATTAGTAATTCGGTATTTGGATCTGATTTGATGTGTCTTTATTCTGGTGAAACTTCTTGGACTGGATTGGTAATTTGGTATTCTGGTGACTGATTTTGATGTGTCTTTATTTGGGTGAAACTTCTTGGATTGTATTGGTATACTATTTTAGTATTTGGTTGACTGATTTAGTTATCCTTATTAGTAGTAGTTCATTCAATCTTCTGATTGTGGACTGTATCCATTTTCTTGTTTGAGTATGCACCTCTTCTAAAAATGTTTTATTTTTTGGTTGGGGTGGAGGTTGCTTTTGTTTGGTTTTCATTCTTGGTCGGGTTAAATGAGCTGAGTTGCACATTATGATGCTACCCAAGTGTCCAAATCCTTTAGCACTGCCATTTCTAGACCCAGATTGATGATCTGTTTGCTTTTTGAATGACTGATTTGCAGGTGGCCGCAAAGTGAAGAATGGGAAACTTATGGTCAGGGTTCCGATTTTGGCTGGATGCAGATGGCTGAGCCTGTTATGAAATCATATACAGAGGCTACAGATGGTTCTGGGATTGAGAGGAAAGAAAGTTCCTTAGTTTGGCATTATCAGGATGCAGACCCTGTTTTCGGTTATTCTCAGGCAAAGGAAATGTTGGATCATTTGGAGAGTGTCTTGGCAAATGAACCTGTCGCTGTCAAGAGTGGACAGTTGATAGTAGAAATTAAACCTCAGGCATGTCTCCTTATGGTTTTGCTCTTCGATTGCTTAAGGAGTTTTCAGTTTTCATACTATTTTCTCCCTCTTATAATCAGTGTCAAATCTCTCCATCTCGAGCACTCCCTCTTATCCTTATCGCACACGACGAATTTCCTTTCAAAACAACATGAACATTGAATTAAGATTGCTTTTTTTTTTCGTAATGCAGGGTGTTAGCAAAGGTGTAGTTGCTGAAAAGATCTTCACATCGATGACAGAGAAAGGGGAGCAGGCTGATTTCGTACTATGCATTGGCGATGACAGATCCGACGAGGATATGTTTGAACTAATTGGTAATGCTGTGTCCAAAAATATACTTTCATACAATACCGAAGTATTTGCCTGCACTGTCGGTCAAAAACCAAGCAAAGCCAAGTATTATCTGGATGACTCGTCTGAAGTGGTCTCAATGCTCGAGTCTCTCGCTGAAGAAACTTCTCCAGCAGTCTCATCAGATGATGAAGATCATATATCCACAAGAAGATTTAATCGCCTTGCTTCTTTCGATGATTAGTTCTCTAAAGAGAGAGCAACCTGAGTTCGTCTAATGGTATCACTGCTTCTGGATGTTTAGGTTTTAGCCGATAGTATATGGAAATGACGTAATTTTCTTTTACTTTACTTTCTCTCGTTTAAGTCTCATTCTTGTCTCGTTAGGCCTTCTGTTGGGCGAAGTTTATTGAGCTCGTTAGCTGCAATTCTTTGGTGGGTGGGGGGGACGTAGAAAAAATGGAAGTCTGGTACAGGTTAGTGACTCGTAGTCTGAGCTATCGGGTTCTTGAAGCTCTGTTGGTAGTTGTTGATGCTCGAACGAGGGTACTGATTGCGCGAGTAGGAGCCTGCGACCTCGAACTTTTTGGTGAGATCCCCTGTACAGGTTGATTGGTGTTTGGCTGCTGTTTTGATTTGTGCAATGGTTGGTTTAGGGGCAAGACCCAATCAAAATTATGTGAATAATTCTTTTGACTGATGGAATGCGACTTGTTATAAATTCTTTTTGACACTTTGATTCTGGTCTATTCTTTACAGATTTTCTCATTGTTACATAACTTACATAGTTTCAGTCCTATAAACTGTGCCCCGAGTTTTTTGGGTACCCGGACCGGCTATAGTAGGCCGTAGGGTACATGGGTTTAGGGTTTTTTCAGTATGGGTCGGGGTCGGGTAGTAATATATTCCTTTCGTTCCTTATTAATTGAGTTGTTTTTCCATTTTGGAAAGATTTAAGATAATTGGGGTATTTCTATTTTTGACAAAAAGTAACGGTGTTCTCTCTTCATCCTCTTGCTTTGTTCTCTTTTACTTTGTTTATTATAAAATGGAGTACTATTTTTAATCTCCGTGCTTAAAAGAAATGCTTCAATTCATAAGAAACAAATGGTGTATTTTGTTATCCATAATCTTTGGGCTTTGGTCCGAATAGCTCTATAATTTGATAGGGTTATAAATGAAACTTTGTAACCAAAAATATTCGCAACTTGAATCATCTAATAATTCGAATAGATTCGTACTCCTACTATTTACCTCATTTGAAATTAAACCAAGCCCAATAGAATTGACTTAAATAAGAAATTAAACCAAGCCCTATAGGATTGACTTAAAACAAGTACTTTATCCGTTTTGTTCCACAAAATTAGTCAAGTTATTATTTTCTGAAATTCTTAACCATACATTATTACACTACTAATAATGTAACTTCATGTGTCTATGAATCGGCCAACCGGTAGAGATATTAATGTCTGTCCAAAGATCTCAAGTTTGAATTCTCCGTGTGATAATAGGTCGTGTCAAACGAACGACACCTATATATACAAGTAACAAAATAAATATATTAGTTAAAGAATTTATAATTTTTTTCAAGCCGAATTAGTAGATGGGTTGGACCAAAACCCGAAAGTTCATGGTCAGGATTCAGGGGCGGAGCCACGGTGGGGCCAGGGGGGCCCTTGGGCCCCTCACCCATTTTTAGAATTACAATATATATATATTTGTATGCTGGTTATAACATATAAACATTCTAGTGCAGTTGGTCTAACTTTCGGTCACTTGCTTCTGCGGTGCTGGGTTCGACCCTCTCCAGCACCAGTTTTCATATTTAATTAATATATGCTCCTTCCAACTTTGAATCATCATTTAGTAAGATTTATGCTTGCATTCGACCCTCTCCAGCACCACTTTTCATATTTAATTAATATATGCTCCTTCCAACTTTGAATCATCATTTAGTAAGATTTATGCTTGCAGTTCATTTGCTTTTCTTTCTTCTCAAATTAGTATTTTTGTTTACTTTCTCATATTCATTTATACTCATTTTCTTACATTAAAAACTTTTGTTAATTTTTTTTCATCTGTAATTTTGTATAAATCATTTTAAATTGTAATAGTAAGAGATGGTTTTCAAAATTTAAGAGTAGAAAATAATTCTTTTGACTATAAATATTTTTACTATTAATAAAATCAATTTTAATATTATTTCCTTTATTATAAAAAATTTGGAATAATAACTCTTTGATCTAATAAATATATAAAATCATATTTAATTAGTAAAATTGGTATTATACTCTAAAAAAATTTATCATCCATTTTTCACGCTTGGCTTTTTATATTGCTTATGTCCGAGTTGTTTTCGTGTCATTAGCACTGAAAACAATCAACAAATTTTAATGCTCGTATGGGCCCCCCACAGTAAAATTTCTGGCTCCGCCACTGTCAGGATTAACAATTTATAACTCGAAAATATTATACTAGTATTTAGAATGACATAACCGAATCTAACAAATAATCTGAAGGCAGATTGGTTCGATTGAGATCCTTTACATGACTATCAACAGTCCCACCTATGTACTATCATTATTCCAGATAAATAATCAATCACATGATGATACAATACAGTCAATTAGTTCAAACCTATGTATCCAAGAAATCAGTTAGCTCACCAGTAGTCACCACAAGAGCAATGCCCATCTCTAAAATGATGAAATCTACTTGAATCCCTCAAAACAATCTCTCTCCCTTTCACCATCGATACATACTTCATAGCCTCATGACAGTCCTCACACACACGCAGGTTCTTCATCACCCTAATCGGGAGGCCCTCGGGCCCGTTCATCAGCGCGAACGCGACCGCTAGCTTCTCGCTGTGGTGCGCCAAGCTATGCTCCTTCTCCTCCACCTCCGTATCGTGCAATGAAGCCCCTGTCTCGGGCACGTACCCGTGCGATCTCAGCTCATCCATCAGCTCTCTCAAGTATGACTCAATCTCTTCCAATTGTGGATGAGACCTTTCACCAATTCTGAAATGGTGAACCTTGTTCTTGAGTTCATACCAGCTCATCCCCGGCTCTTTCTTGACCGTCAGCGCCTTCATCCGATTCCTCACTCTAGACGCGTCTTGCCATCTCTCCGCGGTGGATTGAGCGTTGGAGAGGAGCACGTACGAGGCAGAGTCGCGAGGGTCGATTTTGACAACTTCCTCTGCTATTCTCTTTGCCATATCCGCGTTTTTGTGCGTTTTGCAGCCCGAGAGGAGAGTTTTCCACGTGACTGCATCCGGGGGCACGGGCATTGATCTGATGAAGCGCTCGGCTTCCTCTAAACAGCCTGCGCGGCTGAGGAGATCGACCACGCAGGTGTAGTGCTTCACTCCGAGTTCTACTCTGTATCTCTTGATCATTTGGTTGAAAAGCTGAATCCCCTTTTCTTTCAATCCACTGTGACTACATGAATACAACAGGCTCAAGAATGTGATTTCGTTCGCCTCCATCCCTTCGAGCTCCATCCGGTTAAACAGCTCGATCGCCTTGTCTCCCCTCCCGTGGAAGCCATAAGCAGCGATCATCGAAGAGATAAGCACGCGGTCACTTGAAGAGGCTACTCCCCTCTCTTGAAAAGCCCTCACCGCGTCGTCCAAGCAGCCACACCGCGAGTACATGGTGAGCAACGAGGTGACGACAGCAGCATCCGACATCGCCCCTGCCTTCACCGCCTCAGCGTGAAGCTGCTGCCCCTGCCCGAGCGTCGAGAGCTCGGAGCACGAGGTGACCACGCTCACGAACGTGATGGTGTCCGGATAAAACCCGGCCCTCCTCATCAGGTAGTACGTTTCCAGCGCGGACGAGGGGCGGCCGTTCTGGACAAGGCCGGCGATGAGCGTGTTACAAACGACAACGTTACGCAACGGCGCGTGCTGAATCACTCTCTCAGCCAAGATCAGGCATCCACACCTCATATACATATGAGCAACCGAGTTCCCCACCACCAAATCTTGATCAAGGCCTAATCGAATCGCGTAGCAATGCACCTGTTCTCCTCTCATCGAATCCCTCAGCCCGGCACACCCTCTCGACACGCTAGCCAGCGTAAACGCGTCCGAAGAAACCCCTTCGCTGTGCATTCGAGCAAACAATCGCAGCCCCTCCTCGTTGAGCTCGCTCCCGATCATCCCGGTGATGACCGCGTTCCACGTCGCGGGATTCCTCTCTCCCATCTCCTCAAACAGCTCGATTGCGGGAGCCAGCTCCCCGTTCTGAATGTGGGCCCCGATCACGATGTTGTAGGACATGACGTTTCGGTGGGGCATTGCGTCGAACACCTGGAGGGCGGAGTCGAGGCGGTGGAGTTTGGCGTAGGCGTTGATGAGGTGGTTGGAGAGGAACTTGAAGGTGAGCCAGCCGGTGGTGGTGAGGATGGAGTGGAGCTGGTGGGCGGCCGGGAGAGAGGGGACGGCGACGCATGCTTTGAGGAGGTGGGAGATTAAAAGGGGGTTTGAGGAGATGAGGTTGAAGTGGGTGGTGAAGGCTTCCTTGAGATGGCCTCGGCCGCACAAGGCAACGAGCGACGTCATCTGGTTCGAGTTCTCCGTGGCACGGTCTTTAAATTTAAAGTCATTTTAAAAAAAAAGGAAAGCCTCAATTGCAAAAGGGGTTATTGGCGCCTAACTACCAAACTTTCGAATATTTTATTTTATTTTCACGAACTTCGAACTTGACATCTAATATCATCTGGTGTGCCTGTTGGGGTCGGGCACGGAAAAATTATTGGTATGCGTTGCGTTTTCTTATACTTTATTCAAAATGTATAGTACTAAGCTTACTTCTGCATTCATTATAGAGAAAATGTTAATTTTTGTTCTAAACATATTCAAAATATGAATTTAGTCCAAAACATTCACTTTTTGAAAAACAGGTTCATAACAAACAAAATTCTAAATCGAAGCGGTCCTTTTTTTTACGGTTCCGTCAAAAAACTAACAATCATGCCACTATGCAATTAACGTTGACCTTTAGTTTTTGACGGAACTATCGAAAAAAAGGATTAGTTCGTCGACTTCATTTGTTATTGACCAATAAAAGTAAATGTTTTGGACTAAATTCGTATTTCGACCATATGATTAGGACTAAAATTGACCTTTACTCTTCATTATATACCATTAATTTGTATCAACATAGCTAAGTGGAACTTGTAGGTGTAATATTTACTTGTATTCTACTATAATGAAAACAAGAAATTATACAAAGTGAAAACAACATTAAAACTATATGGTCAAGTTTAGCCTAACATGAAATCATGCTGCTATTGCAGCAGGTGCAGGAGTCACTCTGTTCTCAGCTGGGATTTCCACAAATTCCGAAAGAATCGCTCTGAATTCGTCACCCGTGATCGTCTCCTTCTCGATCAGGACCTCGACGATCTTATCTATGGCTTCCCGGTTGTTCCGGATGTGGCCCAACGCGATCTCGTATGCGGAATCTGAGAGCGTCTTGATCGCAACGTCAATGTCCTCCGCGAGCTTCTCGGACATGGAGTTCCTCGCCATCATCCTCATGAACACGTCCCCACTCTGAGCGGACGAGTCCATCAGCGACCACGGCCCGATATCGGACATGCCAAACGTAACCACCATCTACGGGGCAAATATTACTGACTAGTTTAGACCATATATGAAAAACATCAAATAAAAAGCTTGATTAGAATATCCTTCTGACCACTAACTTTTTCCACCCACTTTCTTTCTTATACATTTCTCAAACCCGAGCCAAGTCAAAGTGAGGCAGATAGACGGATGGAGTATATAACAATAGGACCTACATTCTACTAACTTTTTTTTTTCACTTACGTTCCTTGACATTTCTTAAAACCTGTGCCGAATCAAATTGTGACATTTATTCCCAGAAGGAGGGAGTATAGCATAAGAAGGTTTACCTGCTTAGCCAAACCAGTGATCTGCTGTAGATCACCGGCTGCGCCAGTCGTCACCTCGGGCTCACCGAATATGACCTCCTCGGCAGCTCTGCCACCGAGCCCACCAACGATTCTGGCGAAGAGCTGCTGCTTGGAAATCAGGGTCGGATCATCTGCGGGGATGAACCAGGTCAGGCCACGTGCTTGGCCGCGAGGGACTAACGTGACTTTCTGAACAGCATCATGCCCCGGTGTTAGAGTTCTGCATCAAGAAAGCAAGCCTCGACGTTAATGGACAACATATACGCTACCAGCAAAAGTTGAAAATATACATAGAAACGAACAACGTTAATGGAGAACATATAATGCTACCAACAAAAGGTCGAAAATATGCATAGAAACGAACCCTCTGCAATTTGTCACTTACCCACAAATGGCATGGCCTACTTCATGGTAAGCCACAAGACTTTTGCTCTTGCCATCAGTCATCACGGTTCCTTCCATTCCAGCAACTATCCGATCGATTGAATCATCGATTTCTTTGGACGAGATTGCTGTCTTGCCACGGCGACCAGCCAGAATAGCAGCCTCGTTCAAGAGATTAGCAAGATCGGCCCCACTAAATCCAGGCGTCCTCATGGCTATTATCTCGAGTGATACGTCTGTGCTAAACTTTTTGTTGCTTGCGTGAACCTTCAGAATGTCGGTTCTTCCACGAACATCCGGGACATCAACAGAGACCTGCAAAAAAGTCACAACGTTAATAATCCTTCTCGGAGTGTCATTTATCTCCGGGAGAGTAAACAGTAGGTGCGAATTACCTGTCTGTCGAACCTTCCTGGCCGTAGCAAGGCAGAGTCGAGAATATCTGCACGGTTAGTTGCTGCAATGACAATCACGCCAGTGTTCCCTTCAAAACCATCCATTTCTGTCAAGAGCTGATTTAGCGTCTGCTCCCTTTCATCGTTCCCTCCACCAATACCCGCTCCTCTTTGACGCCCAACAGCATCAATCTCATCAACAAACACGATACACGGTGCGTTCTCCTTGGCCTTCTTGAAAAGATCACGGACCCGTGAAGCGCCAACGCCAACAAACATCTCAACAAACTCAGAACCCGAAATGGAGAAAAAAGGAACGCCTGCTTCACCGGCAATAGCCTTGGCCAGCAAGGTCTTCCCTGTGCCCGGAGGCCCAACAAGAAGAACTCCCTTAGGAATACGAGCACCCACAGCAGTGAACCTCTCAGGCCTCTTCAAGAACTCCACCACCTCCACGAAATCTTGCTTTGCCTCATCCACCCCAGCAACGTCATCAAAAGTCACCCCCGTGTTTGGTTCCATTTGGAATTTAGCCTTCGATTGGCCAATGCCTAAAGGGAAACCGGGGCCACCAGGTCCACCCGTTCCACCCGAGTTTCGTCTCGATAAAAGGAAAAGACCACCTACTAAAATCAAAGGGAACGCCAGATTCCCGATCAAGTTAAACAAAAAGGAGCCAGAATCTTCTTGAGCATTGTGTGCAGCAAAGTCGATATTCTTCTCCCTGAACTTCTGCAGAAGCTCCTGACTGAGGCCCGGGAGCTGCACACGCACTCTCTGCACTCGGTTTCCCAACTCAGGAGAAATAGCCTCGACGATAGCAATGGTTCCATTTTCAAATAAATCGACCTTCTGCACCCTATCCTGATCTAAATACTCCAAAAACCTCGAATAAGACATCCTCGAATTCGAAACGCTTTCATCATCTGCAATTGCATTGCCACTGCCTAGCAATGCAGGCACTGCAACTGCAGCATTTCCGAGCAACAGCTTAAGAAAGCCTCGCCTTCCTTCATTTATCGTTCGATCCTGGGATGCTTTTATAGTGACGAATTTGGACGATTTACTCAACGCTGGAAGGCTGGTGGACTGGATAAACTGCCGGCCGAATATTTCCTTGCTCAGACCAGTTTTTCTAGTAGTACTACCTGCACCTAAACCGTTTCCCACTACACATGCTGATGAAGCAGCCATCAATCAGCCTTCTTCTGCAATTCAGCAAGCTTCAAAATTTATTCAAAAGATAGTCACATATACAAAGGGAAACTATAGTTCAACTTATCAAAAGATCGTCTTCCCTTCAAATAGAGAGTAGTACGAAACAAACTAAGTAGTACTCCCTCTGTCCCAACGAAGATGACTCATTTCACAAAATGAAAACAATGCTTTCTCATACTTTATTCTCTCCACTTAACACACGAAATAATACCCCATTAAATCTCGCGCCATCAAGAAAGGTGTCAAAAGATAGTCTTCCCTTCAAATAGAAAGTACGAAACAAACTAAGTACTACTCCATCTGTCCCAACGAAGATGACTCATTTCAAAAAGTGCAAACAATGCTTTCTCATACTTTATTCTCTCCACTCAATACACGAAATAATACTCCATTAAATCTCGCGCCATCAAGAAAGGTGTCATCTTCGTTGAGACAGAGGAAGTACTTTAATTCGAAATTTCAAAATCTTGGTTTAAATGCATAATTCCAGTAATTACATAATCAATGAAGCTAGAAAAACATAAGAAAAAAAGGAATTCATGTATGACGATAAATAGGAGGAGAAACACAAATACATAAGCAAACAAATTAAAAAAGATCACTTTTTTAAGCATCAATATTACTTCAAATCTACTAACAATCACATTAAATCTAAAAAATTAGCCATAACTAGAGGAATTAAATGAAAAGCTACTTCAATCAAATCAATATATTTCGACAAAATTGCTCAAAACACACCACGAAAATGCCGGGTTTATAATTTATCGCAGCACAGTTCTACAGCTACACAGAATAATCAAGCAAGACAGCTCAATTAAAAGCACAAATCAATGAAGCTATGTGAAATAGACTAACGGAAGGCGATACCTATGATTGAAGGAGCTGAGATTGGAGAAGGAAAATGGAGGCAGTTAGAGAATATAGAGAATTGTTGTGGTGTGTATTTGGTCTACGTGGGTTGTTGTGGATAATTGAAGTGTTGCACTCCAAAGTTTTGGTCTTTATAGGAGTTTCCTCTCTTCGTTTTTGGCATTTTTGTGTTAGATATTTGATTGAATTTGGGGATCTAGGGTCTGCAGGATTTGGAATTGGGAGTGTAATTATTTGGTTTAATTTTCACTTTAATTTTGTGCCTTTATTATATTCATTGAAATTTTTTAGTGATGCCGGATGACTGGTAAGTATTGGTTTTGAATTGTTAGTTCTGATTCGGCAGAATGTGGAATAGCAGCCCATGGTCTTGATTTCGATTCAAAATGAACGATTTCAAACTGTCAGTTATAGTCTCGTTGAAGATATTTATTAAATTTGGAATTATACAGATAGGACTAGCATAGGTCGTGACTCATGTGCAAGTATGACAAGCACAATCGAGAAATGATCCGAACTTCTAGTTATAGTTCAAAATTTTGAAACCAGATCGGACTATCTGAATTCACAATTCCATTTGTGTTTCGACCCATGATTGTTGTCAATGGTTCTGAACTGAAGGTCAATAATGCAGTTTCCGGTAAAATTATCATCGGTTCTGATTTAACCATGGATTTTTATATTCATTTGTGTCCAACATAATCTTCGGATGCCAAATTATTCTTCGTGATGTTGAATCCATACTAAAAACCACCATCTTCTTAGACATCTCTTACTTTCTACCCAAAAATCAAATTTTTTTTTTAATAAATGTTTAGATTAGGACACCAAACAATTTATATATGATATCTACATTTTATATCTTATCTATGGAATACAAAAGATGCACTACCAATATTTTTGTATACAATATATCTTGGTTTAAATGATCTTATTAATGGTAGTATTTTTAAATAAAAGGACATGGTAATTAATATTCTTATACTCCAAACTCCTTAAAACAATTGTATGAAGAAAAAAAATTGGGAGTGGAGAAAATTAAGAAGAGGACAAAGTCTTAGGGAAAAATATGAAAAATGATTCACACTATCATTTCCCACTCCATTTTCTTTTGTGGTCATAAAATATTTTAGTGGTAATTGGCACTGCAATTAGTTGTGATACACGTGTACATTTCATGTACATGTATCCCATTTATACAATTGTTTATATTAAATTATTTTATTAATCATGTTTTATCATTCAATGACCACTTTTAGTAGATCATGCTTTATCACTCATATTAAACACCTCCTACGAATAATCATTGACCCATAAGTAGTACTATATGGTTCAAGAGAAATGCTTAGCTAGTACACTATGCTAGTATTAGCATTTATTCAATTAATACTAGTAGTATAAATTATAATAAAAGTAATTTCAATCAAAAGCTTAGTCAAATTTCTAGTAAATCTTACACTACTATAATGTTGAATAAAATATTAAACCATAATTTTTTCAAATATTTCATTTGTGTACAATATAATGTCTTTTAGTAAAACAAAAAAACACAATTTAATGAAAATAACACAAGAAAAAAGAAAATAAGAAAAAAAATGATTATTTCATGCAACGACGTCCTTTTTTCATGGAGGAGACGATTGCGAAAAATTGAAATTTCATGATGTAGCATTCCATTTTCAATCATGTCGAAATCTAACCGAATTTGATTTATATGACTACTATTAACTACTCCCTCCGTCCGTGAAATGTTGTCCAGTTTTACCATTTTTACAATTCATGAAAAGTTGTCCACTTTGCTTTTTTTTTTCCAACTCTTTACACTCACATTTTATTACTACAAAACTAATATATAAATGTGAGAACTCCATTTCTCTAACTTTTTCAACTCATTTTTTTTCATATTTCTGAAAACTCGTGCCGAGTCAAACTTGGACAATATTTCATGGACAAAGGGATAATCAATACAATTATTTACATCTAAAACTCAGTATAATAAATTCGGAATCATTGAATAACAAAATAAATGAGAAATTTATTGAATTATTTAATTACTATCAAAGAAATTAAATGAGAGGAGTGAATTACGCTGAAAAGTGAACATAATGGTAAAAAGTCAAATCGAAAAAATGCACATGTGAAAAGGTAAAGTGGAAGCACTGTTTGACAGAATGAGCTAATAAAGCAAAATAAAAAGCCCAAATTAGAAAAACAAAAATTAGGGTTTACCATCACTCCCCCTTTCTGCAAAAATCCCCAATTATCACCTCTTAATCGGAGAAATCAAAGCCTCCATGGATCCGGTAACTCTCCAATTCCCGATAATATTAACCGCCGCCGCCGATATCGCCGCCGATGAGCTGCCGGAAACTGCCGCGGAGCTCAAAGACGACATTCTCGAAGAAATCCTGTCGTGGCTGCCGGCGAAGTCTGTTCTCCGGTGGAAGAGCGTGAGCAAGCCATGGCAGCGGATGCTCGACAAGCCTGTTTTCTCGCGAATCCACTTCTCCAGAGCTCCGGCCTGCCCTCTCCTCGTCTCCGGCGGGCGATCGGTCTGCAGATCCTGCCGGATTCTCCATCTGGTGGAGGGGCGGAGCGTCTCCGATCTCGATTCCGGCGCCTGGAGCTCAAGGCTGATCTCTCGATTCGACATCCGCACGCGCGCCGCCGCGGCGGCGGAGCCGCCGAAGGTGCAGGATGTTTTCCTCCGCCCCAACACCAACGCGACCTCCTGCGAGGGATTGCTCTGCTGGACCGCCTACGATCAGAATCGCGGCGATTGCATTGTTGTATGCAATCCGATCACGGCGGAATACGTCTCGCTCTCGTCATCGCCGATGGATGAGGACGACATCTACGCCTTCGTCGGGATGGGGTATAGCGCTGCGAAGAAGCGATTCGAGCTTCTGAGGATGGCGGCGAGGGCGGACGATGAGGAGGAGGATATGTTTTTCTGGCCGGAGATTCAATCCGTTGGAGGAAACGGCGACGGGAGCTGGAGGCGCGTTGGCGGAGGAACCTCTCAGTATGTTTTATGCCGAACGATTTCGCAGGTGGTTTACGTCTCCGGTGGGGTTTACTGGAGCTACGATGGCTACTCGGTCGTTTGCTGCTACGATTTCGACAACGCTCTGTTTCAGATCGTCGCGTTGCCTAAAATGAGCCTCTCGATGCTCGAAACCAACAGCATTGCCTCGAAGAGCATGAGTTTAGGTGTGTTGGATGGCGCCCTCTGCGCGTCCCTTGTCTGCCCGGGGGATGGCCATGTCGAGCTCTTCGTGCTGGAGGGTGCCAACACCGGGCTGCAGTGGAGGAAGCTCTACGATGTGGAGACGAGGACGACGTTTTTGGAGCACGCGGGCGTTCTGTGGCCGAGGGGGCAGTACAAGGCGATCAAGTACCTGAGCCGGGGCGAGATCTTGATGCACGACTGGAGGGGGAAGTTTGTGATCTACAACCCGGTCACGAAGGAGGAGAGGCACGTGTGCGTGCTGGAGGATTCGCGGCTTGAGGAGGATCTGAGGAACGACGGGGTTGATGATCTGCAGGTCGTGTCTCACGTCCCGCGCCTCGGGAGGCTGAGGGAGGCCTTGAATGTGGGTGAGGAGGAAGTGCAGGTGATGAAGGGCTTGAATTTGTATGATGAAGAGGAGCAGAGGTCTCTTGAGGAAGATGAATGAAATTTGTTGTAATACTATATTTGAAGTGAATTGCAAAACTAGAATAGAAAGGTGTGCTGTCTCTGCTGTGTAACAGAGCCTTGTATTATAGAATCAAATATTAATCTATTCCAAATCAATTCCAGTTTTTCTTCACCAAAAATCCCAGTTTACATACATAATAATCAAGCCTTTCTAATCATTTAAGATGCATCATTACATTACATTACATTACAAGCACAGAATAACAGATTTACATAACTACATCAAATGGTTTATTTTATGTCTTCAGATTTTCATGCCATTCTAACATTACTAATTAAAATGCTTACCAGTAGACTGATATGCTTGCTTCACAGCTCCAGTTCATAACAATCTATGCTTGCTAACACTTTCGGACCTTTTCTCGTACTCGCTTCCAGAGCTTCCGGCACTATCCCCATCATCACTCGGCAACGAGCTCAAACTCGAAGCATCCCTCTCCAAGAGAACCAAACTGCAGACGAAGCTATCCACAGCTAGAGAGCGCTGATACGTATCTGATCTATGCCCGCGAAGTCCAAAATCCTTAACCCGGCCCCCTTCCTGATCTACACAAACCAAACGACCATCCTGACAAACAACCACCGCTTCACCTTGTTTCCTGATCCACAACGGCCTCAGAAGCTCACTGCCAACACTAGTAAAGTCGAAGCAGAATTTCTTCGTCCAAGATTTCTCAACACCGTACTCCTGCATCACCCAAACACTATAACACAGCGCTGCACCAGGCACATGCCATAGATTGAGAGCAAGGCAATCCATATAGACGGCCAGATCCCGACCCCTGAACTGACCATCGCTCCCTTGAAGAACCGGCAGCTTCATCGTCCTGAAAGCCTCTAGACACATATCAAACGCCACAACCACATCGTACGAATCCATGTACCGAGCAATCCAGTGCGAAGCCCCGTTAACAAACACTTGGCGAGCACGGCTACATATAACCGGAACAAGCTCGACACAGCAGCTCAGATCCTTCCACACACCACTGCTCAGCTTGTAAACCTCAATTTGGGGATTCACACCAACATCAACATACGTAATTCTCACAACCTTATAATCACTAGAAACAGAATCAAATCCAAACCCTAGGTACTGATTGAACGAACCGTACGAATTGTAAATCAAATTAGGCTTCGGAAGCAAAACCGATCTCCTCACACTCGGATTCCACAGAACAACCGTGTTCATCAAATAAACCCGATCGTCGGAGAGGCAGAGCAATCCGTTGCAGCTACCGACGATCGTGAAAAACGAATTCATGCTCTTAAACGGAAATTGAAATGCAGCGACACGATTGAGCGACGACGATGAATCATCGTCGGAATACAATTCATAGCGCTCGGAGCTTTTGATGCAGCGGCGGAGGAGGAGTGAGGGAGCTACCTGCTGCGCGAATCGGAGGTGCGATGCGGTGAATTCGGGGCTGGTGATGAGAGAGCGCCATGATTTGGAGACGGCGGTGCAGCGGAGGAGGGATTTCACCGGCAATCGGTGGAGAATGTTGATTACGATGTCCTCGAGGAAGTAATCCGCCATTTTTTTGGTGCTGATTCGGTCACATGCGTGAATTATATATGTTATCCGTTCCGAGATTTCGTGAGAAAACCGAAATTGTTGAAGAAAAAGTCGTTTCTGCTGTGGAAAAATGTGAAAAATGAGGGAATGGTGTGAATCTGAAGATGGTGACGAGTTTTGAGAGTGATTAGTGTTTACTAATTCTGGAGAGAGATGCCACGTCATCTAAGGCTACAGTGTCAAGTGGGTCGGGGCAACCAGTTTTTGGATCCAAATATCAATCATCAAAGTAATATGTAGAGAAGCAAAAGGTTTTCGGTTTGGACGGTTAATCACAGAATCGTAATCGGCAGTTCCGATTTCGAACCGAAATCGTGAGATTTAAATCGAACTGAAGCCGTCACTTTTGGAACCGTGGTTCGGTTCAGGTTCCAAAATTCTGGAACCAAAACCATGTCGGAATCGCGAAAAATCACCGGAAAACCGTGAAATCGAGTTGAAACTGCCAAAAATCACCGGAAACCGACGGTTCGGAACCGTGATAAACCGCAAAAAATTGCCGAAAAACCGCGGTTCCGAACCGTAACCGTAACCGCCGATTTTGGAACCAGAACCGTAACCTCGAAACACCCTCGCAGTTCGGTTCCGATTCACTAATTTCCAAAACCGGAACCGGTGGTTCCAAATCGTAACCACCGGTTCCGGAACCGTGGTCATCTAGTAATATGTGAAGGAGTTTTGTAATTTAACTAAAACTATAATTCATTATTTCCAAATAACTGAGTATTTGGATTTAATTTTCTTACAAACTAGTGTCCATATTTCAGAATTTCATAGTAAAATTATCTTAACAGTAAAATTACCTTAACAGTGTGATTTTACCCTTGCCATTAGTATAATTTTTTTATACTCATATTTTGGTTTTATACCGAATCGAAATCGTGAGAATTTACTCGAACTGAAACCGTTGATTTTTGAACGGTGGTTCGGTTCAGATTCAAAAATTTTTGAACCGAAACCGTGCCGGAATCGCCGGTTCCGAGCGGTACCGGAACCGCAAAAAACTGCCGGAAAACCCTGAAATCAAGCCGGAACCGCAAAAAACCGACGGTTTGAAACCGTGAAAAACCGCTGAAAAATCGTCGGTTCGGAACCGAAACCGAAATCGGCGATTTTGGAACCGAATCGTAACCGCCGGTTATTAAACCGTGGACACCTCTAACTCGGGTATTAAAATTGTTCACTTGGAGAAAAGATATTAAATATACTAAATTCTTAGTGGATGCAATTGTCACATGCACTCCATCGTTGTAGATAAGACATTGCTTTAAATATTTGATAACTTCAATTAAATATTCTCAAGACCTGACGTAGATTTATGCAATTGTTATTAATTAACAACCATACTATTAAATACAATAACACACTAAAATAAATTAGACATAGTCGTGGGATCCTCCACAAAAATTCTTGCCATCGTGCATTGTACCCGAACAATAATTATTTGTCTTGTTATGTCACTATTTAAATATATTGCCTGAATTAGGCACCATTATTCTCTAGATATTATCATAGTATTATAGATATGCTAGTGACATAAATTAAAAAACAAATAAAAGTATAATTATTATGAAAATTTATCAAATAGGCAGGACACATCATCAAGGTTCAATTTATGCTACAATAGACACGTATAAAACCAAATACAAAGGACAATTTTGTTAGGTTTCCTCGTCACACTAATAAATTAAATTGGACTATTGTTTTGGACATGGGCTGCCCTTTACTTACCCTGGTTTGTATTTAACTAAAAATATTATTTTGTTTAAAAAATGTGTCAAATTGCCATATATACAAATAAAGTATATTGTTTTATTCTGTCTAACATTTTTGAACCACTTCTAATATTTATAGTTGACGTAATGTTTGTTAATTTGTCTTTCATTATGTCTTGTTAAAATTAATTTTTATTTCATAGGTTAAAGTAAGTTTTGATTAAAATTTAAAAGTATGCGCATATGAGACAGGGCAGGTAAGAAAGTATATATCATGAAATTGATTCCAACTATTGTGATTTGTATGAATGCTATTGATATAATATTAAACAAAACTCTTTAGATATTCAGAATAAAATCATTCCTTCAAAATACTTAGAAATTGCAGAAAAGATTTTTTTTTCAATTTCCAATCAATCAAAGATTGAAAACGGGGCAATATTTTTAGCTATGTTTTTTTTATCATCCTAATACTTAGAGAACGATACTCACTTTACTTCACAAAGCTTTTTTTTTTTCACAGATATTAAGAAAAAAATGTTTATTTAGCCCTAAAATAATAAAATTTAAAAAAATAAAGCAAGAAATAGAATAAAATAAAATGCATTTGCAATATATTATAAACCTATTGGGCTCATTTGATAGAAAAACCACACTTTTTGCCCGAAGCTCGCCCTCGGACCTAGACCTTACGAACGGGCTTAACCGGCCCAATTTTTGCTGAATCCAACCAAACCGAAATTCCACTAAGCCAGCTCTAGGCCCAAAACTCAAAATTTTGAATGCAAAATTGAAATAACAACAATACATATCAGTACTTACACATACTTTCCATGAAAAACTACTATTACACATACTTTCCATGAAAAACTACTATACATATGACTTGTGCGCATATTGATCTAGTGGTAGAGTAGTTAATGCCGAAAGCCAAAATTTATGCTTATTTATCCATTTCAAAAAACTGCTATAGTTCAAAAAACCATAGATGTTCAGAGACTCCCAACTCTAAAAATCTAGATCTTGTGTAGGAGAAGGTGAGCTCCATGCTGAGGTTGAGTAGTGATCAAACTAACAGGGGCATGCGTATACGACGGAGAAAGCTCGAACGAGAAGCCTCTCAGAAGCATTACCAATGCCATTTTCGCCTCCAGCATCGCAAACGCTTGCCCAATGCATATCCGAGGTCCCCAGCCGAAAGGGAAGAATACGCCCGGACCCTTTTGCGCCTTCGCCACTCCTTCACTGAATCTCTGCGGATTGAACTCCATGGCATCGTCTCCCCAAATTTTCGGGTCGTGATGTAATATGATAGTTGGCAATGAGATCTGAATCCCGGCTGGTAAGGTGAACTTCCCCAGCTTGGTCTCCTCGCTCGTTCTCCGGCCAAGAACTACGACCGGTGGATAAAGCCTCAACACCTCGTAGAAAATCATCGTAACCTGCGATCAAGATCATCAGAGTTAGTTCACTCAAATACTTGATAAGATCAACGTGTTTGATTCGAATCCACTTACAATCTTGAGCTGATTCAGGCCGTCAAAATCTGGCGTTCGATTGCCAAAGACTTGCATAATCTCCTCCCGGGCTCGGGTCTGCCAGTCGGGGTATCTGCTCAACAAAACCAATGTCCAAACGAGCAACACGGAAGTAGTCTCCTGCCCAGCGAAGTAGAACAGCTTGCATTCCTCGACTACTTCATCTATGGTTATCCCGAAGCTCTTGTTACCCCTTTCCTCGATTTCTTGGAAGTTGGAGGCCAACAATATGCTTAGCAAGTCCTGATGGCTACCACCTTCCCCTGTCTTCATAGCCTCGACCCTTTTGCTGATGAGACCTCGAATCCTTGACTGGATTTCTTTCTCGATTTGTTTCATTCTCTGATGCCTTTTGGTGGGAACGAATCTACAGTATCAAGAAAACAGATCATACATGAAATACAACGGAATGCACATTCAAAAGGGATTCATATACTATGATATTACCTCCACCCTGGAATATATATAGAGCGCAAAGCTTGAATGATGTGCTCGGCTAGTTCTCTCTGAAGCTCGAATATTCGTCTCCCTTCTTGGTAGCTGCTGCCGAATGCAGTTCTTGATATTGCATCGGCCGTTAGGTTTTGTAAATAAGGCCATACATCCACCTCATAAGATCCTTCCGGTGAGACATTCTTCTCCCACGTTTTCAGAACTTCGTCACAACTTAAATACAAGGCTGGAATCATGAGCTGCGAACAAGCAAAATAGTAAGAAAAAAGCAAACTTATCTCAGTACATTATCCTATAACAATATCATCAAGATTCTACCCAACCACTTGGCCTAAAACACTTCAATTTCTCAACTATAAGAGCATACAAAGAACTTCTTCGTGATTCAAGAAGAAGGCCGAAATCATGAGCTCCCCCAAGCAAAATAGTAAGACAAAAGCTAACTTATCTCAATACATTATCCTATAACAGAATCTTTAAGATGCTCCCCAACCACAGACACACGAATAAGCCGTTTCACCAACCAGGATATCATTTTGGCCTAAATCACATCAATTTCTCAACTACAAACAAGAATTTGCAATAGAAAACCTTCAATTTCTCAAGATGGAAAGCAGGGTTGATGATTTTCCGGTGCTTAGCCCATTTATCTTTCTCAACGCTGGCAAGTCCTTGCGCAAGCAGCTTCGCCAGCGGATTCCGCTGCACCGGCTTCAGGTACAGATAGTTCTTGGTCAGCACCTCCTTCACCAGGTCCGGATCAGTCAACACGATCGAAGGCCTCGGCCCGAACCAAATCAACGACTCATTCCCTACAAAAATCAATTCAATTCAAAACAAAACAACTTCAAACATCAGCATTGCATCAGCATTCATCACAAACAAAAAACCCCCAAAATTGACCCCTCCCAACCAAATTATGCCTCAAATTATGCGAAATAACTGAATTATCTCAATCAAATTTGACAAATTGATGCCTAAATCACCTACAACACTTCAATTTTCCAACATATGGAGACATTAATCATTAATCATTAATCAAATTATGCAGAAACCTCACTCAAATCAAGTGAAATCACTGAATTACCTCAAGCAAATTTGACAAATTGATGCCTAAATCAAGCTACAACACTTCAATTTCCCAATATATGGAGACATTAATCATTCTTCATTAATCAAATTATGCAGAAACCTCACTCAAATCAAGTGAAATCACTGAATTACCTCAATCAAATTTCACGAATTGATGCCTAAATCAACCTAAACACTTCAATTTTCCAATTAATCATTAATCATTAATCAAACCCTAATGTCATAATAGAAAATTGACATACCGTATTTGTGAATTGTGTTGAGGAGGAAGGGGGAAACTCTCTTTTTGATATCATCATCGATGTTGATTGGATTGTTCCTGGCTTCCATCACCGACTGCATTATCTCCTTCAAGTCGCCGTACACCAATTTGTAGGAATTACCCTTGAAGCCCTGCCTCGTGAGGGCTTCGCCGAGGCGCTTGGGGGTGAGGTATGCCCAATTGAGTAATTTCCATGTGTAAATGAGCGCTGTGAGCGCCAAAGCAGACGCGAGGAGTATTTGAAACGCTGCTTCCATTTTTGGGGTTGAATCTGTTTGATTGATTGATTGATTGTGTGCATCTCTCACTGCAATTATATGAAGTAGTGTTAGTCAGTGTCGTGGGCTTCTGGCTTTCTTGATATTTTTGGGGAATTTTGAATTTTGGTGGCGGAGAAGAACATTCGACGTTATCAGTTTCGAGGTTCGAGAAGAGACGCGACGGCAAATTAAAACCACATAAAAGAAAAGGAAAAAGAAAATAATGAGATTTAAAATTTAAATAGTTGATTAACTTTTAAAATCGGTTAAAAAAGTCATGGAGTTTAAATGTATTGTCACTAATTTATGGTGAAAAATGTTTGGTTTAAAAAGGAAAGCAACAAATTTATTCTTAATAATTGTATTAACTCATGTTTGGTAGGGTAGATAGGACGGTATATTTTATAGAGTATCTTGTCTCATTTATATTTGGGTAAAACACATGAAGTTTGATCAAATTCTGATATATCCCGCAACTTTTGAAAATGACCAATTATATCATAACTTTGACATTTTTCTCAATTTCACATAGTCTATGATTTGGGAGAAATTATGTTTGATGTTGGCAAATGATAAATACTATACAAACAAAATGTTAAGCTATTTAAACGACATCATTTAATACACTTAGGACATGTTTGATAAGTTAGTAATACCAAGATATAGAGAATTATATATGGACATTTTTAATTGTTTGATATCATACTTAAGCTTAACTCAAAGCCCAATATAAGACCAGGGCCCTATCTAATCATACCAAAATTATAACATTAACCTTGTTTATGTATCCCACCAATTTGTCAAGTTAAGCCATGTTATTTAATATACAATACAAATTTAGATAATTTCTTTTCTATCAAACAACAACGGAAAAAAATCATATCTTTGCATATCTTAATATGAAGCCCGTATTTCTTATCTTGTTTTACATATCTTCTCATATCCCATCTTTTTTATCAGTTATATCTTTAATTTCTACATAAATACGTATGACATTGATAAATTCACAAATATAGCATGGTGTGCTTTTTGCTCCTGGGACAATTGAGAAAATGTCAAAGCTGCTAATTGTTTTTGAAAGTTTGCATGATAGATTAGAATTTACAAAATTTTATAATTTTTTTAACAATTATCCCCGTATATTTTACTAATTTTGATAAATAAACTCTATATTTTACTCCATCCGTCCCAGATAATTCGTCTTAGTTTTCAATTCGGTCCGTCTCATATAATTTATCTCATTTCACTTTTATCATTTTTAGTAGTGGACCCCATATTCCACTAACTCATTCCTACTCACATTTTATTATAAAACAAATATATAAAAGGAGGACCCACATTCCACTAACTTTTTCAACCCACTTTTCATTACAATTCTAAAACTCGTGCTCGGTCAAAGTGACCCGAATTATCTGGGACGGAGGAAGTACTTAACTTATTTAATTCACATTTTACTCCACGAGCTCTAGAACTAAGGTTCAAGCATAACATCAAACAAAGTTTAAACAAACTTTGAGTTAAAACATCTCCTCATCCCTACACCCCTAACCATAAGTTCTAGAGCTTGTGCAGAAGCAGATGAGCACCATGCTGCGGCTGGACCGTAACGACCGTGATGGGAGCGTGTGTATACGAAGGCGAGAGCTCAAAGCGGAAGCCTCGCAGGATCATAGCCAGCACCACTTTGGCCTCCACCATCGCGAAGCTCTGGCCGATACAGATGCGAGGCCCCAACCCGAACGGCAAGAACACGCCTTGCTTCTTCCTCTGCGCCTTCGCCACTCCCTCGCTAAACCTCTGCGGATTGAACTCTGTCACATCGTCCCCCCAAACCTCGCGGTCGTGATGCAACAAGATCACCGGCACCGTGAGATGGACCCCGGCCGGGAGCGTTGCCTCGCCCAGCTTGGTCTCCTTGCCCACTTGCCGCCTCAGAGCAACTATCGGAGAGTAAAGCCTCAAAACCTCGTATAGAATCATGGTAACCTGCGATGAGATTAGCGTTGTTTGAGAAAAATATTGGTAGGGGCTATATTTTCTAAATTTTATTTTAAAAAATAAACTTTTCAGGGGCTTAAGGGTAAGCCCCTGAAAAGCTCCTCATTTAGGTTCGCCTATAACGACGACAACTCACGATCTTGAGGTGGTTGAGACCATCAAAATGGGGCGTTTGATGGCCGAAGACTTGCAAGACCTCGTCCCTCGCCTTAGTCTGCCATTCCGGATGTTTGCTTAGCATAATCATGGTCCAGACAAGGAGCGAGGCTGTCGTCTCCTGCCCTGCGAAGTAGAAGAGCTTGCACTCTTCGACTACATCATCCATGCTTATCCCGAAGCTCTTGCTGCCATGCTCTCTGATTTCTTGCGAATTCGACTCCAGCAATATACCAAGCAAGTCTTCATGCTTGGCTTCCTCACTTGCCATCGCTTCAACCCTTGTGTCGATGAGATCACAGATTATGGAGCGAACCTCCTTCGCTATTTCCACCATTCTCTTGTTCGTTTTCGTGGGCACGTATCTGTGAAAGATATGTGGACTAGATTAGGATGTAATGACTACATACGAATTAATGATAATTTGACGAACAAAAAGAAATACAACGCGAAAGTTATCATATAGAAGTACGAAAAGTTCAATAGTGTCTCTTATTAGGCTATTATAACGAGCGTTGTTCCTGTATCGGATTTGCATACACAACGATACCAATAGCATGCATGATTCATTGAACCATTGACTGTTATACCGGGAATTGTTTCTGCATCGGAACTATATTATGCAACAAGTGTGTTATCTGTTGTGTAATCTATCACTCGAAACATAATTTCACCAAAGATTCTCGATCATATTTTTATTTGTATTTTTGCTATGACGATGAACCATGTAAGTTGAAAGGACTTGAACTCTATAATTTCCTTTCTTGACTATTTAGTGAGATGGGATTTACCTCCATCCCGGAATGTATACAGATCGCATTGCCTTCATGGCGTAGTCAGCCTGCTCCCTCTGCAGCTCGAAGATTCTCCTACCTTGTCGGTAACTACTGCCGAATGCAGTTCTTGATATTGCATCGGCAGTTATGTTCTGCAAACAAGGCCACATGTCCACCTCCGTTGAAACACTCCTCTCCCATTCACTCACAACTTCTTCGCAGCTCAAAACAAAGGCAGGTATCATCAGCTGCACCCGAAAAAATATATACACGGTGATTAGTACAAACATTAATGCAGAGGTGAACGCAGAAAAAAAGATTATATGAGCTATGTCTTCTAAAGTTTATTCGAGAAAATATTTTTAAGTGATTCAGATCATTGACAATGGCTTGTGTATAACAATTTGGTAAAATTTGGATTAATTATAAGACGTATAAAACCTTGAGTTTGTCTAAATGGAAAGCAGGGTTGATGATCTTCCTGTGCTTGGCCCATTTCTCTCCCTCGTAGCTGACAACTCCTTTCACAAGAAGCCTAGGAAGCGGATTCGAGCTCTGCGGCTTTGGGAATGAATCGGATTTGGTTAGAACCTCCCTAGCTTGCTCCGGATTCGTTACAATGAGTGAAGGGTTTGGGCCGAACCAATAGAACACATCTTTTCCTACAATACAACAAAATATCTATCATTCTATACCATTCAAAATAGTATCAGACTAATAGAACAAGTAGCCCACTTATCTGATCTAAGACAAAATACTATTTGAATTTCAAATTTTGTTGCAATTTGATAGAGGACTGGTCCAATCCCTCCGAGATTCATCATGAACTTATCGAGGATGTTAGCAAATGAAACAAACAAATACTATCGGAATTAAAAGAAAACTAAAACTACAACTTAATCATTATTGACTACTACACTCATTACCAGTTGATTTTAAGATGAAAACTCGTAGATTTCTCTCACCTAATCTTTATAAGATGTACTAAAACAATAGTAACGTTACTAATTGATTTTAAGATGAAACTCATATTTCTACCACCTCAACTTCAAATCTTCAATTTTGAGCAAAATCTTTCACCAGAGAACTGAAACTACCAATCTCATGACTACTCTTGGTTACAAGGACAGAACCAGGAACTTAAAGTAGCCGGTGCTGAAATTTATCAATGAGATAACGTGAGGTCAAGCCCCTATTATCTTAATAGTCTCTTTTAGTCGTAGTATATTCTCTACATTATTCTCTCTCTTACTTTATCATTTCTCTACTTTAACTATTTATTACTCTCTCCGTCCGGCATTTGGAGTCCCGGTTGGCCATTTCCATAAGAAGGTGAAATAAAATATTATAAAATAAAACACTAAAAAGCACAAGTAAAAACACATCCAAAGAATAAAGCAAATAATAATGCAAATGGGTCCCACATTCCATTATCACACCCTCCAATTATTACACACTCAAACATTTCTTAAACTCGCACCCAACTCAACCGGGACTCCTAATCCGAAGGGGGGAGTATCATTTATATAAAACGAGTGCAGAAAAGTAACCGAGACTGTTAAAGCGGGACAAAGGAATATCATTTAACTCATTCCACACATTTTCTTAATCTCTGTGTCCGAAAGAAGTGAAAACGTTGGTGGGATGTGGGTCCTACTTTTAAAGTATTAGTTTTATAATAAAATGTGAGTAGGAATGAGTTAGTGGAATATGAGGTCCACTACCAAAAATGGTAAAAGTGAAGTGTATCAAATTTTCAGGGACAGAGGTAGTATCACATAAAATAGCGAATTTTGAAAGAGTAATTAGAAAAATCTTAAACTAGTAAAGAATAAAATTTTAAAAATAAAAATATCCTTACTTAAGTGTTACTAATATTAAAAACTTGTTGTGAAAGAATAAAATTTAAACAAGTAGTACTACTAATCTCTACTTAATATATACAGACTAAACAATTTAAAATTGACATCTAAACAATAAATTATTTCTCTTTCCTTGCCACTTTCTCACTCTTATGCCCCCCTCTCTCCCCTTCGCCCATTTCTTGTAATTGGATTTGGCCTACGGTAGGTCTGTCCCTGCTTGGTTATCTTATCACCAATTAGTTTTAAGACGAAACCGATCGATTTCTATCACCTCTAACTTCAATTTGAAGAAATAATCACATCGCTTATAGTCTAAACAAAAATTTGACCAATTAAAAGAAAAAAAAAAAAAACATACCAAATTTGGAGATTGTGTTGACGAAAAAGGGAACAACTCTTGGCTTGATATCATCATCAAGATTGATGGGCTTCAACTTGGCTTCTTCCATGGCCTTCATGAAATCTCTCAAGTCCCCGATCACCGGCCTGTAAAAATGACCATTCAGTCCCTGCTTCCTCAGGGCTTTCTCCAGCCGCTTCGGCCGCAGGTAAGCCCAGTTTAGTAATTTCACCACAATAGCAACAGAAATAGCAGCAATTAAGGATGATACGACTTCCATATTTGATCAATTTGAGAAAGATGCTCTGTTTCTATTATTGCAAGGTTGCGACCGCCTTTTTTTTTGTAAATTTTTATCTATCCTCTTTGATTTTGGAAGTTTCCTAACGTGGAAGACTAGGAAAAATCGGTCAGTCATCACCTAATTTAATAAATTAGAGTAAAAAATTAGAATGTACTTGTGCGATTACATGTCTTTTATACTCTTTCTGGACCTTCAAAGTTATGGATTTTTGGAATGTCACATTTAAAATGAATTAATTCTACAAATAAAAATGAAGTATCTTTTTGTCATTTGATATACAAATAACACTAATAAAATTACCAAAAATAAATTCTCCACATTGAAAGAAGGAAGGGAGTATTTATTTTGGGTTTGGATCCTCTGGTGTGCTGCCCACCACGGCAGGGGCTGCTGTTCCACACAGAAGAATATTTTATAATAAATAAATAAATATAATATTTTAATTTTATAATGTATGAATTAAATATTTGCTGTGTGAAACAGCAGCCCCTGCTGTGGTGGGCAACACAGCAGGGGATCCAAACCCATTTATTTTCCAATAGGGGAACATTAGGGCGCATCATTAATTAGAGTCACAATGTACATTCATTCTCGTGCTGCCACGTGACACAAAACATGCAATATTGTAAACACAAAAATATAATATACATTTGTGAGGTTGTAGATGAATTTCTGCAAATTGCATTTTAGTTATAAGCAAATTGTAACAGATATTCTATTTATTTTTCATTATTTTTAGCAAGTCGACTATCCCTATTTTGCTAACTCATATTTTATTAAAATCAATATATAATAATAAAAAATATATTCTGCTAACTTTTTTTTTATTTACTTTATAATTTTTTTACATAATTAAATAATTTATTAAAATACAAGCTAGTAAAATATGAGATATATATTAGCAGTGGAGGAGTAGTTGTTAGAGTTTATATACTAGAAATCACGTTTCGAGTGATTGAATACTGTAAAACTCTTATTTCATTTTCCAAGGAATAAAACAGATTATTTTTGTCATAATGTTGTTATGTTTTACATTTAATGGATGTTAATGCATGTTTAAATGTATAAGTTAACTTAACAAAGTTTAAGTCTTTGTTTTAGTAGACCGGTTGTGGGCGGCGTCCACTTTAAGGTAACACGGTCAGTCCTAAACAAAGAAAAAGAAGAATTTCACAACCTAGATGGAATTAGACTATCCATCGTGAAAGGTTGCAATGTCAGTCCGCATATTTCTAAGCCTTACTGAAATAAGATGACATTGGTGTGGTAAAGCACTGAACGGATCTAACAACAAGACTTATCCTTGGGCTATCTACTGAAAAACGAGGTCTTGATAAATATTTGTTTCTTAATCAATGTAGGTTAGCATTGAGCATATGATATTGATTATGCATTACTTTGACTTATCAAATGTTGCGGGTTTTTCGTAACCCAATAATCCTGATATATTGGGTAATGGTGATTAATATCTAGCGGTGCTAGGATTGTTATTATATTGAATTGTGCGCGAGGTGAGTCTCGTTTGATAATGTCCTCAAGGGGAGTGCGGAACAAGATTTTATTATTCGCAACCTAGCTAGTTGGAGTTTGATCACTATATGAATAATAAATAAGCGTTTCATGCTAAGTCCACTCTTGGAATTAATAAGAAATTAATTAATTAAGTCAATAGCAGAAATTAACTAATTAATGGACATTTTTATCTTAAGCGCGAGAAATGAAAGTTAAAACGGAAACTCAATTACTTATAATTTTGGATTTGGATGGGGAGAGTTCAATATTACTTCTGTAGTGGCTGCTCGTAATATTCCAATTAAAGCTTATATTAAATTGTGGGTTCAATTTAATTAGTAAAAAGTAAATTGGATGAGCCCATATCCAAAACCTTCCATAGATCCCTGTCTGGGCCCAAAAAGAACTTAATCTAAATAGGAGAATAAATGAGACAGAAATAATAATTTTAACTGCTAAATTTTCGTCCCCCTCTACTAAGAGGAGTTCGAAATACTCTCCAAATTGGAAAAGAATTTCTTTTGTCTTCTTTATTTAAGTCCTAGTATTACGGTGAGATCAGCCCACATATAGTTCGGGAACCTGAGAGAAGATCCGTAGTCTAGTATTCAAAGCGTCACGTGGAGAAGTCGCTAGCCATCATCAATTCTTTGGAAAATTAATTAGGTATTATTTCTGCTTCGTAGAAAAGCATGTTTTAGGTTTCAATATTCTTAAAGCATGATTAATTCAAGTTATGAGCATGATACATGTGAGAATTGCGCGAATAGCTTTTGTCTAAATAATCTGTTAAATAGATCTGATTATTATGTAATTTATTTTTTCGATTAATAATTATTAAATTATGATATTCTGACGTACGCTTCCGCTGCCAGTTCCCTTCAGTAGTACTATATATAAATTTATAGTCAACTAGCCATTTTACATTTAGAAAGTGAAATCACATTCCATTCATTCATTTCATTTGTCTGTCCCACAAAATCAAGCATAACATCAAATAAAACTTAAACAAATCCTTAAGTAAAACATTTCCTCATCCCTACACCCCAACCATAGTTCTCAATTTCTAGAGCTTGTGCAGAAGCAGATGAGCACCATGCTGCGGTTGGACCGTAACAACCGTGACGGGAGCGTGTGTATACGATGGCGAGAGCTCGAAGCGGAAGCCTCGCAGGATCATAGCCAGCACCACTTTGGCCTCCATCATCGCGAAGCTCTGGCCAACGCAGACGCGAGGCCCCCACCCGAACGGCATGAACACACCTTGCTTCTTCCTCTGCGCCTTCGCCACTCCCTCGCTAAACCTCTGCGGATTGAATTCCAACGCGTCGTCCCCCCAAACCTCACGGTCGTGATGCAGAAAGATCACTGGCAACGTGAGATGGAGCCCGGCCGGGAGCGTCGCCTCCCCCAGCTTGGTCTCCTTGCCCACTTGCCGCCTTAGACCAACTATCGGAGAGTAAAGCCTCAAAACCTCGTATAGAATCATGGTAACCTGCGGTGAGATTAGCGCTGTCAGAGAAAAATATTGGTAGGGGCTATATTTTCTAAATTTTATTTAAAAAAACAAACTTTTCAGGGGCTTAAGCCCCTGAAAAGCTCCAACTCACGATCTTGAGGTGGTTGAGACCATCAAAATGGGGTGTTTGATGGCCGAAGACTTGCAAGACCTCGTCCCTCGCCTTCGTCTGCCATTCCGGATGTTTGCTCAGCATAACCATGGTCCAGACAAGGAGCGAGGCAGTTGTCTCCTGCCCTGCGAAGTAGAAGAGCTTGCACTCTTCGACTACATCGTCCATGCTTATCCCGAAGCTCTTGCTGCCATGCTCTTTGATCTCTTGCGCATTCGACTCCAGCAATATGCCAAGCAAGTCTTCATGCTTGGCTTCCTCACTTGCCATCGCTTCAACCCTTGTGTCGATGAGATCACAGATTATGGAGCGAACCTCCTTGGCTATTTCCACCATTCTCTTGTTCGTTTTCGTGGGCACGTGTCTGTGAATGATATGTGGACTAGATTAGGCTATTATACCGAACATTGTTCTTGTATCGGATTTGCATACACAACGATACCAATAGCATGCATGATTCAATTAACCATTGACTGTTATACCGAGAATTGTTTCTGCATCGGAACTATATTATGCAATAAGTATTGTAATCTGTTGTGTAATCTATTACTCAAAACATAATTTCACCAAAGATTCTCGATCATATTTTTATTTTTATTTTCGCTATGACGATAAACCATGTAAACTAAAAGGACTTGAACTCCACTATTTAGTGAGGTGGGATTTACCTCCATCCCGGAATGTATATAGATTGCATGGCCTTCATCGCATAGTCGGCCTGCTCCCTCTGCAGCTCGAAGATTCTCCTACCTTGCCGGTAACTGCTGCCGAATGCAGTTCTTGATATTGCATCGGCAGTTATGTTCTGCAAACAAGGCCACATGTCCACCTCTAGCGAAACGCTCTTTTCCCATTCACTCACAACTTCTTCGCAGCTCAAAACAAAGGCAGGTATCATCAGCTGCACCCGAAAAAATATATACATGGTGATTAGTACAACATTAATGCAGGGGCGAACGCAGAAAAAACGATTTATATAAAATTTGAAGACAGTAAAAAAAACCTTGAGTTTGTCTAAATGGAAAGCAGGGTTGATGATCTTCCTGTGCTTGGCCCATTTCTCTCCCTCGTAACTGACTATGCCTTGCACAAGCAGCTTAGGCAGCGGATTCGAGCTCTGCGGCTTTGGGAATGAATCGGATTTGGTTAGAACCTCCCTAGCTTGCTCTGGATTCGTTACGATGAGTGCAGGGTTTGGGCCGAACCAGTAGAATACATCATTTCCTACAAGTTGTGGTTTTATTAATCTACATACAATACTATAAAAATATCTACCATTCTGTACCATTCAAAATAGTATAAGAGCAATAGAACATGTAGACCACTTATCTGAGCTAAAACAAAACACTATTTGAAATTCAAATTTGTTGCAATTAGATAGAGGACTGATCCAATCCCTCCGAGATTCATCATGAAGGATTCTTATCGAGGATGTTAGCAAATGAAACAAACAAATACAATCTGAATTACTCCCCCCGTCCCCGAAAATTTGTCACTTATTTCCATGTCTGTCCGTCCCTAAAAATTTGTCACCTTCCACTTTTACAAAAATGGTAATGGACCTCATGTTCCGCTAACTCATTGCCACTCATATTTTATTATAAAACTAATATATAAAATTTGGACCCACATGCTACTAACTCTTTCTTAAAACCCGTGCCGGATCAAATTGTGACATATTATGAGGGATGGAGGGAGTAAAAACTACAACTTAATTATCATTGACAAACTCAACTTTAACCAATTGATTTTAAGATAGATTTATATCACCTCTAACTTCAATTTTGAAGTAATCACTATAAAAGTACTAAACTATAACATTACTAATCGATTTTAAGATGAAACTCACATTCCTACCAACTCTAACTTCAAATTGAAGCAATCATCACATCAAATTTAGTCTAAACAAAAATTGGAACAATTAAAAAGAAAAAAAAAAAAACATACCAAATTTGGAGATTGTGTTGACGAAAAAGGGAACAGCTCTTGGCTTGATATCATCATCAAGATTGATGGGCTTCAACTTGGCTTCTTCCATGGCCTTCATGTAATCTCTCAAGTCGCCGATCACCGGTCTGTAGGAATTACCATTCAGTCCCTGCTTCCTCAGGGCTTTCTCCAGCCGCTTCGGCCGCAGGTAAGCCCAGTTTAGTAATTTCGCCACGACAGCAACGGAAATAACAGCAATGAATGATAATACGAGTTCCATATTTGATCAATTTGAGAGAGATGCTCTGTTTCTAATATTGCAAGTTTGCAACTGCTTTGTTTTAGTAATTTTTATTCTCTTTGATTTTGGAAGTTTCCTAACGGGTTAGAAGTGGAAGACTAGGAAAAGTCAGTCAGTCAACTCATCAATAGTCAGTCAGTCAACTCATCAATTGGGAGTATATAACAAGTTATGCTCACCTAATTTAATGCTCCCTTCGTCCACAAACAATAGATCTATTGTTGTTCGACATAGGTTTTAATGTAGAATTGGTAAAGTAAGAGAGATGAGGAGAAAGAGTAGATAAAATAAAAGAGATAGGGAGAAAAAGTGAGTAAAGTACGAGAGAGGGAAGAAAAAGTGAATATTTATTACCGAAAATAGATTCTCCACTTTGCAAGAATGAAGGAAGTATTTATTTTCCAATATGTATGTGAATACATGTCTCATTTACATTTTACAAAATTTAATAAATGAGTTTCATATTCCATAAATTTATAATTTATATTTTTTTATAAAACTAATAGAAGCATATAAAAATATGATTCATATTGCTTTAATTTTTTCCAACAACTTCCATTTAAATTTCTTGAACAGGACTGAGTCAAAGTGACACACTCACACAAGTAATCATGTAGAGGAGGGAGTATTTTGGTTTCTTACAATCAAATTTGACTACAAGTGTTTTATGTCTGTGTTTACTTTTGCCTTTCTGTTTTGCAACCCTCCATTAAATGTTCTTTCCCTTGTTTGCAACAATAAATGTTCTATTTACTTTTTACTATTTTTAATAATTGGATCCTTTCTATTTCACTAACTCATATTTTATTGAAATCACTATATTATAATAAAATCAATATTTTACTTAATTTTTTTTATTCACTTTGTAAATTTTTTATGTGATTAAATAATTTCTTAAAATCCAAACTAGTAAAATATGAGACATTTATTAACACTTCGAGATAGTAGTAGTATATAAATTTATAGTCAACTAGCCATTTCATATAGGAGTATTTAATAATTGGATCACATTCTACTTACTCATTTCACTTGCCCCGCCCACAAAATCAAGAATAACATGAAATACGGAGTAAAACTTAACAAACCTATGGTACACAAAAATCAAGCACAACATCAAATAAAACTTAAACAAATTAAATGCTTAACTAAAACATTTCCTCATCCCCACACCCCAACCATATAGTTCTAACTTCTAGAGCTTGTGCAGAAGCAGATGAGCACCATGCTGCGGCTGGACCGTAACAACCGTGACGGGAGCGTGTGTATACGATGGCGAGAGCTCGAAGCGGAAGCGTCGCAGGATCATAGCCAGCACCACTTTAGCCTCCATCATCGCGAAGCTCTGGCCGATGCAGATGCGAGGCCCCCACCCGAACGGCAAGAACACGCCATGCTTCTTCCTCTGCGCCTTCGCCACTCCCTCGCTAAACCTCTCAGGATTGAACTCCAACGCGTCGTCCCCCCAAACCTCACGGTCGTGATGCAGAAAGATCACTGGCACCGTGAGAAGGACCCCAGCTGGGAGCGTCCTCTCTCCCAGCTTGGTCTCCTTGCCTACTTCCCGCCTTAGGGCAAGTATCGGCGAGTAAAGCCTTAAAACCTCGTACAAAATCATGGTAACCTGTGATGAAATTAGCCGTCAGAAAAAAATATTGGTAGGGGCTATGTTTTCGAAATTTTATTTGAAAATATATTTTAAAGTGATTTAAATCATCAATAGAGACTTTTGAATTATAATTCGGATAAACTTTAGATAAATTTAAAGGCTGGACAAAATTTTAAAAAAAATATGTTTAGTTGCTCACAATCTTGAGGTGGTTAAGACCATCGGAATGTGGCGTTTGATGGCCGAAGACTTGCAAGACCTCGTCCCTCGCCTTCGTCTGCCATTCCGGATGTTTGCTCAGCATAACCATAGCCCAGACGAGGAGTGAGGCAGTTGTCTCCTGCCCTGCTAAGTAGAAGAGCTTGCACTCTTCGACTACATCGTCCATGCTCATCCCGAAGCTCTTGCTGCCACGCTCTTTGATTTCTTGCGAATTCGACTCCAACAATATGCTAAGCAAGTCCTCTTGCCTGGCTTCCTCTTTTCTCATCGCTTCAACCCTTGTATCGATGAGATCCCCGATTATGGAGCGAACCTCGTTTGCTATTTCGGCCATTCTCTTGTTCGTTTTCGTGGGCACGTGTCTACGAAAGATATGTAGACTAGCTTATTATATATTGATTACATCATAACTAATGCAAAAGATTATTGTCTCAAGCCTTATGATTTATGAAGTGGTTAATGGAATATGAAATTTATCATTCTTTTATCAAATACGAAAATTTGGTAGAGATTTCCTAGCTTTCTCAGATTGAATTATGGTGAACGGAAATTGTTCACATAATTTAAGTTAAAAATCTAAATCATATTTTTCTTAGCGTTTCATCAGATGATGACAAGAATTCCTAACAGACGCGAACATTGCAAATCAAAGCCATGCAAGTTAAAAAGACTTGAACACTATACTTCCTTTCTTGACTATTTAGTAAGATGGGATTTACCTCCATCCCGGAATGTATAGCGATCGCATGGCCTTCATGGCGTAGTCGGCCTGCTCCTTCTGCATCTCGAAGATTTTCCTGCCTTGTCGGTAACTGCTGCCGAAAGCAGTTCTTGATATTGCATCGGCTGTTATGTTCTGCAAACAAGACCACATGTCCACCTCTGTTGAAACACTCTTTTCCCATTCACTCAAAACTTCTTCGCAGCTCAAAACGAAGGCAGGTATCATTAGCTGCACCCGAGAATATATACACAACGATAAATTAGTACCGACATTTATCCAAGGGCGAACGCAGAAATTTTTTTTGTAAGAGCTATGTATCCTACTACAATTTATTCGAGAATATATTTTTAAGCGATCCAGATCATTGGTGGCGGGTTTGCATAACAATTTACGTAAACTTTGGATAAATTCGAAGACGGTAAAGAACCTTGAGTTTGTTGTGATGGAAAGCAGGGTTGATGATCTTTCTGTGTTTGGCCCATTTCTCTCCCTCGTAGCTGACGACTCCTTGCACTAGTTGCTTAGGCAGCGGATTCGCGCTCTGCGGCTTTGGGAATGACTTGGTTTTGGTTAGAACCTCCCTAGCTAGCTCCGGATTCGTTACCATGAGTGTAGGGTTTGGGCCAAGCCAATAAAATGCATCATTTCCTGCAAATTGTTATTTTGTTATTGTACATTCAAGTTCTACATTAGAGGACCAATTTAATCATCATAAAATACAATCTATCCCTCTCTCAAATTCTTCTCTTCCCATGGCTATTCAAAATAGTACTCCATTCGTCCCATAGAAATAGGGACTCTAGGGACGATACATTTTATTGTGAAATTGGTAAAATGAGTTTTAATGCAAAATTAATAAAATAAGAGAGATATAGAAAAAAAAGTGTTTGGAGTTTTATTAGTGCATAATGGGTCACCTCATAAGAGAGAAAATCATATAAAAAATAAAAGGGACCTAATTTTATGTGACATACCAAAACAGAAAAAGAACACTATTTTTATGAGACGAAGGAAGTATCGAACTAGCCGACTAATTTATGCCAAATCAAAACAAAGAAAAATAACGGATCAAACAAAATATTTGAATTTCAAATTTGGTGCAATTTGATTCCTATCCCTCTAAAATAAAACTATATAGTTGACCATTCGACATATTACCAGTTGATTTTAAGGTGAACTATTAAATTTCTATGTATCACATCTAACTTCATATATGAAGCAATTATCGCGAGAGAACTGAAACTACAATATAAGTCTCACGACTACTCCGGTTATCACCAATTGGATTTAATATCACCTATAACTTCAATTTTGAAGCAATAATCACATCGAATATAGTCTAAAACAAAAATCTCGAATCAATTCATAAAAAGCATACCAAATTTGGAGAATGTGCTGACGAAAAAGGGGACAACTCTTGGCTTGATATCATCATCGAGATTGATAGGCTTCAACTTTGCTTCTTCCGTGGCCTTCATGATATCTCTCAAGTCGCCGGTCACCGGTCTGTATGAATTACCATTTAGCCCCTGCTTCCTCAGGGCTCTCTCCAGCCGCTTCGGCCGCAGGTAAGCCCAGTTTAGTAATTTCACCACAATAGCAATAGAAATAGCAGCAATTACGGATAATACTAGTTCCATATTTGAATGATTTTGCTTATGGAGGAAGATTATCTGCTTAATTCTGTTATTGCAACTGCCTTTTTGTAGTTATTTTATCCTCTTAATTCGAATTTGGAAGGTTCCTTTTGAATTAAAGACCAGGAAAAGTCGTCAATGCCTTAATTTGAATAATGGAAAACACTATGCTCACCAAATTTATTAAAAATGCATAGAAACTACACATTTTGGAATCATCTCATACAAAGAGAAATTCAAGATGATATGCAAGATCATTATTTGTTGGAAGAGAAATAAAAATTGATCACTACTTAGTAGAAGAGAAATCAAAATTGATCAATATTCATACCCTTCCTAAAGCTATATATGTGTGTGAAGTTTGGTGGGGAAAGTAGATATAAACCTAAAAAACATCTCTCTCTCTCTCTCTCTCTCTCTCTTTTTTTTTTTTTTTTTTTTTCTTTCCTCCTTATCTCTCTCTCTCTAAGCCAAATCGTGCATACCTTAAGTTGGATACTCTAGACTAGAGTATTATCTCTTCTTTCTTGAAGACTTTAGATTCAATAGTCCACATTGACAACTTTAGATTCAATGTCCACATTTTGCGTCTTTCATTATTTCACATATAATGTTTTGTTTAATTTAAATTTTATATGTATGCTTAGATCGAATTATTTGTATCTAGAGTATGTATTAATGTTTTTCGGATTTTAATGTCACTTTTATTAGATAAAAATGAATTACTAGGATGGATAAATTCGAAAGTGGGATATATAATTATTAAAAAAATTATTTTTAAAATAAAACTATTTACAATTTATTATACTATAGTATACTCCCTCAGTCTCACATTTGGAGTCACATTTAGTTATGGCACGGGTTTTAAGAAATTGGTGGAGTGTGTAATTAATGAAGTGAAATGGTGGAGTGTGTAATAAATGAAGTGAGTTGGTTGAAGGTGGGTCCCTTTTTTACTTTTTGGTTTTTTATTTTTGTTTTGTTTTATTTTAATATAGATAATGACATTTTGATATAATTTTGATGAACAATGAGGTAAAATTGTATGACCAAATATGAAAAATTCTAAATATGACTCTAAAATTGGGACGAATTTTTGTGGCAAAATATGACTCCAAAACTGGGACGGAGGGAGTATTATTAAAATAGTTAAATAAATGATAAGACGTCATGAATAGAAAATCAATAATGGGACACTGAATCTCCTTTTAGAATAAACGGATTTGAATTAAAAGGCCCAAAAATCTATTGGTCCACGAGACAATAATACTTCATAACTGTAAAATCAGAATACTAAAGGCCCAAAGTCTGGAGAAACATATATTGGAGTTAATTACAAAATTTTGTTTATGTATAGATAAGAATCATCACGGGTTCAGACCCCGCCATATGCTGGGATATTTTCGGCCTTAATTCACAAATCCGATCGAGCAGGATTAGTCGGATTCCGCCAAAAGGCGAGTTAGATACACCTGGTTTAAAAAAAAAAAAAAAAATTCCCACCACCACCACCATTATCAATCACTGAATCTTTCTGGATTATGAGACTTATAACTAATTACTAAAATTTTGTTTGGGTAAGAACAAAAATTGAATTGGAGGAGAATATGCTAAGATTGATTAGCCAGCATTAATTTTCACAAAAAATGGTAATATTCAATTATGATTGAGTTGACCAAACTATAATGGAAAAAATTGTAAACAATCAAATTCCATTTTTTATTAATTCACAATTTTTTTTTTATCAATTTTGTTTATGTTTAGATATGCATAGATTTTGTAAACTATAATTACAAATTTTGTTTATGTATAGATATGAATCATCAAAGTCCCACCACCACCACCATTATCAATAATTGAATCTTTCTAGATTATGAGACTTATAACTAATTACTAAAATTTTGTTTGGGTAAGAACAAATTAAAATTGAATTGGAGGAGAATATGCTAAGATTGACTAACCAGCATTAATTTTTCACAAAACATGGTAAAAATCAATTATGATTGAGTTGACCAAACTATAATCGAAAAAATTGTAAACAATCACATTACATTTTTTATTAATTCACATTTTTTTTAATCATATAAACTAATCCCCCTTCAAACTGAAGTGGCAAGTAAATAGCCACACAAAAGTAACTGTAATTAGAGAATAAACAGCCCACTTAATCTCATCTACTATCCTAAACACATGGTAAACTAGACACTTAATCAGAAAACATGTCCCTAAACAATAGTGATTGGTGAAAAACAAGTCCCAACACACACTACCTCTCTCTATCTATATAGCCATGAAATGCCACCCAAAGAAGCAAAAATGGAAGTCCATTTCCAAATACTCATAGCTTGTGTCATCTTGATTGTCTCAGCACACACATGGAAGATACTAAACTCGATGTATTTCAAGCCGAAACGTCTAGAAAAACTCCTGAGAAGCCAAGGTTTCAAAGGAAACCCTTACCGATTTCCCTATGGAGACTTGAAAGAGTATGGACAAGCCCTTCAACAACTCATGTCCAAACCCCTCAGTTTGGATGATGATATAAAGCCAAGAGCCATGACTTTTGCCTTCAACACAATGAAAAAGCATGGTATGTGTTGAAGAAATTAATCTTGAATGTATATGAATCTTGTGATGATCTTCGTTAATTTGTGATCCTTATCCCCCTCGTTAAGGAAATTGGAGCACGTTTCGTGCTGTTCTTTGGCCTTGAAGTCGCTAGAATTAGGGTTAAGTCATTGTTGTTATTCTGATTCGTTCCGTAACTTTTTTATGAATAATTTTCTAGTGCATACTTTGGTTGTTTATGTGCGCCTGTGTTTTTTTGGCCATGTTAAAATCTTGGTGTCGTTTGGTTAATTTATTGTGTGGTCGTTTGTGTGTGCTATTTATGAAAGAGAAAGAGTAAAGGACAATTTTGGTCCCAAACATATGACCAAAATATGAATTTGGTCCAAAACATTCATTTTTTTTGAAAAATAGATCCATAACAAATAAAATCCTTGTCGGAGTGGTCCAAAACTAACGGTCATGCCACTTTGCATTTAGTGTTGACCGTTAGTTTTTTTGACGTAACCATAAAAAAATGACTACTGTGTCGACATTTTCATTTGTTATGGACCTGTTTTTCAAAAAGTGAATGTTTTGGACCAAATTCATATTTTGGTCATATGTTTAGGACCAAAATTGACATTTACTCTTCATAAAAACTATAGTGCATGGAAAGAGTCTTGTGACAATCTTTGTACATTTGTGATCCTTATCCCCTCGTTAAGGGCCTTGGAGCCCGTTTGGTGTTGTTATTATGGGCCTTGGAGTCGCCAGAATTAGTGTCAAGTCATTGTTGTTATTCTGATTCGTTCCGTAATTTTTTTATGAATAATTCTCTAGTGCATATTTTGGTCGTTTTTGTGCGCCCGTGGTTTTTTTTGGCCATGTTAAATTCTTGGTGTCGTTTCAGTTAATTTATCGTTGTGATCGTTTATGTGCGCTATTTATAACAATAATAGTGCAGGGAATGAGTCATTCTTCTGGCAAGGGCCAAAGCCTTCGGTGATCATCACGGACATCGCCCTAATAAAGGAGGTGACGCAGAAGCACAATGTGTTCTCTAAGCCGACGACACCAAATCCGCTCACCAGCTTGTTCGCGCCGGGGGTGGTGACACTGGAGAAGGAAAAATGGGCTAAGCATAGGAAAATCATCAATCCGGCTTTCCACATTGAGAAATTAAAGGTGTTTTACACATACATTATTACTATTTTTGTTACATACTCCCTCCGTCTCAATCTTTGATCATAACTATATGCAAAGGTTTATAGAATTAGCCTATAATATTTACTATTTTGATATCAAAACATAATTAAACTCAACTTATAATGAAGTTTAACAATATCCAAAATATATATCTTTATCTTTCTTTACTATAAAACAAATAGAATTAGCAAAGAAAGAGATATGAATTGGTTATAGAATTAAAGCTACAAATTCCAAAATTTAGCTAAATAAATAAAAATAAAAATATTATTAAACTTACTATAACATCTTATGAAAATTTAAAATTGCTATGTCCCTGCATATAGTTAACATGGTACTACAAAATTTATTTTAAATTATCCCATAATAATGGCTTTAAACCATAAAAAATGTAAAGTGAGAGTATATGATTTAGTGGTGTGAAAGGCTTTCCTTTTCTTGAGCAGCTGATGGTGCCTGCCTTCAACCTGAGCTGCGAGGACGTTCTGTCCGAAATCGAGAACAAAATGTCGCCGGAAGGAGTGTGCGACCTCGACTTCTGGCCATACCTCGAAAATATAACCAGCGACGCCATTTCAAGAACTGCATTCGGCAGCAGCTACGAAGAAGGTCGGAAAATCTTCGAGTTACAAAAGGAACAAGCCGACCATGTTCTAGCCTGCCTGCGTACAATATATTTCCCAGGATCACGGTAATAGATACTCCCTCTGTCCTTAGTTAAAGCGTATTCCTTTTTGAGACATTCCTGACTAATTGTGTCCTTTCCCTTTAAGCAAAAATCAACTTTTTGACAATAGAAGTCTCATTTTGCCATTTTGATAAGTCTGTCGTCATTTCACTTTTCTATAGATAGCAAGTCAGCCTCATGTTGACTAACTTATTCCGCTTATATAAAAGTGTACTAAACTTTTCAATTTGCATTTCTTAAAATTCATGAAAAAAAGGACTTTGAACAAACACAGTGTTTTATTCCGTCTTCATTTATCTACTTTATTCTGTATTCACTTAACTTACGTTTCGATTAAACATTCTTTCATTTTTTCTAACTCCTTTTATTGTGTGTGTAGGTTTCTTCCAACCAAAAGGAACAACAGAATGAAGGAGATCGAAAGCCAGGTCCGTCCCATCGTCCGTACCCTCATCGACAAGAGGATGAACGCCATCAAAGCCGGAGAAGCCATCAACCCGGACTTGCTTGGGATGCTCTTGGAGTCCAACTTTCAAGAAATCGAACAGCACGGCAACAAGAGCTTCGGAATGACCATCGATGAGATCATCGAAGAATGCAAAGTCTTCTACTTCGCGGGGCAGGAGACGACCTCGACGTTGCTTTCGTGGACATTCGTTCTGCTGAGCAAGCATCAAGAATGGCAGAAGAGAGCCAGAGACGAGATTTATCATGTCTTTGGCAAAGAGAAGCCAAACTATGAGGGATTGAGCCAGCTCAAGACGGTGTCGATGATACTATTCGAGGTGCTGCGGTTTTACCCGCCCGTGGTGGCTCTGCTCCGGCACGTTACGGAGGAGATCAAGCTGGGGAAATACACTCTGCCTAAGGATATTGGTGTTAACATTCCGGTGATGTGGTTGCATCACAGCCGCGAGTTTTGGGGGGATGACGCGATGGAGTTCAACCCGGAGAGGTTTAGCGATGGGGTGGCAAAGGCGACGAAGGGCGGCTTGTTCTGCCCCTTTGGCTGGGGGCCGAGGATATGCCTCGGGCAGAACTTCGCGATGGTGGAGGCGAAGGCGGTGCTGTCGATGATCTTGCAGCGTTTCACCATCGAGCTGTCGTCCTCGTACACGCACGCCCCTCGGCTCATCTTCACGTTGCAGCCTCAGCACGGCCTGCACTTGACTCTGCGCCGTATCTAGATACTTTTTACATTTAGTATCAATCAGTGGCTGATCCAGAACTGGAAAATAGGTGGAATGAATTGATAAAGAAAAAAAATTAAATGTTATACTCCAATATATTCTTATGGTAAAATAAACAACATACTAAAATTCAAGTAGCACTAGCGTCTGTTGACGACCACAATTGAAAAAAAATTAAATGTTATACTCCAATATATTCTTATGGTAAAATAAACAACATACTAAAATTCAAGTAGCACTAGCGTCTGTTGACGACCACAATTGACTTCTACGAGTATTAATATCTTGAAAACGTTTCAAGATTCTTTGTTTAGAAACAGTAGCGAAGATGGAACTTTCATTATATGCCACCTATATGACATAAATTACTCTTTCAACAGACGCAGTCGAATCGACAAATTTCATAGCAGAGAAGATATATATGTATAATCATTATAACGCAACAAGGCCTAAAGGATCCGGTGCAGGATCAACGGTGCACCATGCTGAGGATGAAGCGACAGTACCATATTCGGGGCGTGTGCATACGATGGAGAAAGCTCGAACCAATACCGTTTCAATACGAGGGCCAGCGCCATTTTCGCTTCTAGCAAAGCAAAGTTCTGCCCGATGCATATCCTCGGGCCTCCACCAAACGGAAAGTAGACGAGCCTCCCTTTCGTCGCCTTGGAGACGCCTTCGCCAAACCTCTCCGGATTAAACTCATTCGCGTCCTCGCCCCATATCTCGCAGTCATGCTGCAGCGGAAGCGTGGCTAGGAAGATGCTCACGCCCGCGGGCAGGGCTAAATCCCCTAGCCTCGTCTCATCACGGATGGTTCGACTCAGCAAAACTGCCCCCGGGTACAATCTCAGAACCTCGTGGAAGATCATTGTCACAATCTGCAGCCGGTTCAGCTCTTGGAAATCCGGTTCGTTCGTGCCAAGAACTTGCATGACCTCGTCTCTGGCACGGGCCTGCCAGTCCGGGTGCTTGCTCAGCAGGATCATGGTCCACGTGAGCAGGGACGCTGTGGACTCCTGCCCGGCTATGTAGAAGAGTTTGCACTCATCAATCAAGTCTCTCAAGCTCATTTCTATCTTTTATTTTAATGTTTTTATAATTTTATTACTCTGGCCAAATCAAAGTCTGGACTGATTTGAACATTTCAAGGATTCGATTTTTAAAACAATGCATCGAAATGATCTCTTCAGCACAAGTAAAGGCCAGTATCACAATCTCCAATCATCACTTCTTCTTTGTCACTGGTCAACGGTTCTCCCTAAACCAGCATCAGTTCTTCTTCTCTCCCTCAAATTAACGATGGCCATCCCCGATGTCGTCGGCCTTAACCAGGACCTGATCAAAATCGCCGATAGGCTCACCGGAGGGCCATCCCACCTTCAGGTTATCCCAATCGTGGGGATGGGAGGAATCGGGAAGACCACACTGGCCAAGAATGTTTATCACCATCCGTTGACCACGGATGCTTTCATGGTTAGGGCTTGGGTGACTGTATCACAAGATTACAAGCCCCAGAGTATTTATACCGCCCTCCTAGCTTGCTTTAAACAAGTGGAAAATGAGAGCTCTGGGCAGGAAAAGGTTCACAAATTCTTGAAGGGCAGGAAGTACCTCATCGTGTTGGATGATTTATGGAGCCATGGTGCTTGGGATGATGCTAGCATTTGTCTTCCGGATGACGGAAACGGGAGCCGAGTCGTTATAACCACGAGGTTAGTGGATGTGGCTACTTATGCCGGCTCTTCCAGCGACGTTCATCGCATGCGTTTCATGGGCTGGGACGAAAGCTGGGATCTGCTCAAGAAGAAAGTGTTTCCCAGTAGTGATTGTCCATCTTATTTGGTGCACATTGGAATGAAGATCTCAAGAAGGTGCGGTGGATTGCCACTTGCAGTTGTGCTAGTTGCAGGTATTTCGTAATTTATTCAATAGAGATTTGTTTTCTGTCTATTATTTTTGCACTGTATCAGTAAATGACGTCAGGAAAAGGAAGTTTAGATTTTTATAAGTGCTCCATCCATCCCAACAAAGTTGATTCGTATTTCATTTTAGGCTATCCCAATTGAGTTTTCATTTCTCATTTTGTGATAAAAAATAAAATATTACGTCACTCTTATTTTACTCTCTTTATCTTTTATACTCCATCATCTACGTAAAAATATGTGCACTTTCCATTTTCATCCGCCCCATAAAAATATGGTCATCCATTTAGGAAAAGTTATTCCAATATATTATCCCTATACATCAAGTTATTTACAATTTATATCAGTATCAAAACAACAACAACAACAACAATAATAATAATAAATAATAATAATAATAATAATAATATAGATCCCACTATCCACCAACACTTTTTTAACTACTCTTCTCATTCTCTCTTTTACTTTACAATTTTGTCTTAATTTCCGTGCCACATATCCACCCATATTTTTATGGGAAGGTATACTTTATTCATCTCTCCTACTTCTGAATACAAATCTTTTAATTTCCGTACTCAAAAGTTTTGACTCAATTTAGTTGGGACGTAGGAGTAATATATATGTTGCGAGTTGAGCATATTATCAAAACAGTTACGAGATAGAATTTCCTTGTTACATAATTTGTTGACTAAAGCTCAAAATGGATCATTTCACTTAGTTTGAAAAAACTTTTGGTCTAAGTGAAAACTTCTAGTTTAAACAATATATTTTGGTACATATCTAACGGTTCTTGTGAAAAAATTGACAATAAACATATTTTGACTAGATTACTGAGATATGGAGTATTATTCTAATTATAAAAGTTAAAGAAATATATAAAAAAAAGCAAAAATACTAAGGAGAAAATAAAAAAGGACTTTCTTCTTATGTTATTTTTTAATTTGGAATGCAATTAAATTACTAATCTAGTCAAAATGTTGTTGACTGTTAACTTTTGACAAAATTGTTGAATAGTAGGACCAAACATTTTTTTTTTCATACAAATGTAGACAAATGTTGATGACCAACTTTGGACTTTAGAGTAATTTGTATCCAACGGTAAAATCTAGATATCCACATTGTGGACTTTAGTGTAATTTTAGGACGAAGGCAGTATATAATAATTGCACTATGGACCCATAGGCTTGTATTCTTTTATCTGTTTTAATTAATTTAAGTTCATTCTTATTAATTAAAGCCTTATATCCTAATCTAGTTCATACATCTTTCAGGCATGTTGTCCACGGTGTTGAAGACTGGATTCTCATAGAAAGAAGTTGAGAAGAAGGTAGACTCAGCTAGGGAGTTGGATGAGATAATATCTTTAAGTTATACCAACTTGCCTCATCATTTGAGGCCATGCTTCCAATACATGGTAGCCTTCCCAGAAGATCATGAGATTCGTGCCTCGAAGCTCGTCAAGCTATGGATTGCTGAAGGATTTGTCGAACTAGAAGAGGAGGCCATAGAGTGTTTGGAAGATCTTGTCAAGAAAAGTCTAGCTTTGGTGACAAGGAGGAAGTCTGATGGCAAAATCAAAAGTTGCAGCGTCCACGATTTGGTACGGATGGTATGTAGGAGAAGAGGCGAGGAGGAAAATATTCAGCACCGTCTGAGTATTGCTCACCCTGATCTGGTGCTCGTTGCAAGAAATCATGGCTCAACTCTTCGTTCCGTTGTATGCTTCCGACCTAGTGAAAGTTCGTTAGGCGCTCTACCGGGGTTCAAATTGCTAAGGGTGTTGGATGTGGTGGATGACAATGAGCACCCTTTGCCTGCTCAAGTATTTGACCTGTTTCATTTAAGGTACCTTGCTTTCGCGTGCCCAAGTGAGATTCCGGCAGCCACTTCTAGGCTTGAGAATCTTCGGACATTGATCGTTTGTCCAAGGTTCAGATCAAGGCGGCGCTCAAGGGATGTGCTGTCTTTACCATCAGAGATTTGGATGATGCCACAATTAACTCATCTTGTTTCCTTCTACAATTTTTTGCCTGTTCCAAGAGTAGTGGATTCTCCTCTAGAAACCCTGCTGACTCTCTCAGTAGCAGGAAGGTTCTTATGTACTGAAAAGATGACACAAATGCTTCCCAATGTGAAAAAGCTGAGAATCACTTATTTTGGAGGCAAAATCCAGAAAGACAACCAGCTCCGCAATCTTGTCTTTCTGCATCAACTTGAAAAGTTGAAGCTAGTTTTGGAGGGTGATTATGTTATTCCGTTTAAGGTTCGACCTGTTTTCCCGGAGACGCTGAGAAAGCTAACCTTGAGCGGATGGCGATTTCCTTGGAAATATATGGACAATGTTGGCTGTCTGCCTAATCTTCAAGTGCTAATTGAATCAGTTTCAATAGGATTCAAACTCCTCAACAACAAATACGACAGCCTCCAGAGAGAAATCCTCAAGTTTGGGGATGATACAACAGCTGACGAAGCTTTTGGCATCGTCAAACAAGAAAGGCGTACCGCGGTTTGGAAGCCGTCGGTTACACCGACCGTCGAATCAGGGGAAGCAAGAATTGGGGCCGGCCTTGGAGCTCGATTCTGTCAGCCACCACCACCTACTCAGAACAGACCACCAGCCCCACCACACGCCCGGAATCAGCAGCCACCACAGCTACACGGTTACCGGCGGGAGGAAAGTACTGGAGCCGTCGCCACGGCGGGCAGCCAAAAGGCTACCTACGCCGGCAACGACCCCAGAATGACGATTGAAGAGCCAATCGGAGGTGGGTGGTGGGCAACGGTCGAAGGCGATGGCGATGCGGGGGCGACGGCGGAGATAGCAAGAGCGCGGTGTGGGAACGCAAGTGAAGGTATTGGGTTTGGGATTTTAATCCCAAACCCTCATTTGTCCCCTTTATTACAAAATCCCCCCCATACTTTACCCAGAACCCCCCCAAGTTCCGGAAAATTCGAAAAAATGCCCCATTCAGTCAATACTTACCAAACTGAACCCCAAAATCCAAATAAATCCGAACCTGCCAACCAATGTTTTTTAAATCCTGTTTTAGGACATAAAAATTGGTCTACCATGGATGATTCTTCTATAGCTCGATTGTGTAATGTACAGTCTACTGGGGGTAAGAAAGATAAAAGATGGATTTTTGATTGCGGTGCTACTGATACTATGACGTATGACTTGGCAGATTTATGTAGCTTAACAACGTCACGGCGAAAATATGTTGAAACTGCCAGCGGAGAACTAGCTCGGGTGGAGGGCGCTGGCACTATTCGAATTTCTCCATCTTTAACTCTGTCCAATTGTCTTTATGTTCCATCTCTGTGCCAAAAATTGATGTCTGTCAGCCAAGTAACAAAGGAACTTGATTGCACCCTTTTGATGCATCCTACATTTTGTGTTTTACAGGGTATTCGGACGGGAGCAATTATTGGGCGTGGCACTGAGAACCACGGGTTGTACTATGTGGATGAGATTGCTCAATCGTGCAAAGTGATGTTAGCTCAAGGAACTTCAGAACAGGACCCCATGTTGTGGCATAGGCGGTTCGGACATCCATCTCTAGGTTATTTGAAAGTTTTATTTCCTGGTCTTGTTTCGACTTCGGCTTTTAATTGCGAGACTTGTGTTTTGGCTAAGAGTCATAGACAATCTTTTCCTTCTTCTGATACTAGAGCTGATTCTGTGTTTTCTTTAATACATTCTGATGTGTGGGGTCCGTCTCCTATTGTTGGGGGACATGGGTTCCGTTATTTTGTCCTATTCATTGATGATTGCACTAGAATGACATGGGTCTATTTTTTAAAAAATAAATCCGATGTCTTTTCTAAGTTTGTCGATTTTTACTCTATGATTCTTACCCAGTTCCAAACTAAGATCCAAATTCTTAGGTCCGATAATGGTGGGGAATTCGTGAACTCAAAAATGAAAGTTTTTTGTGCCGAAAAAGGGTTATTACATCAAACATCTTGTGCCTATACACCTGAACAAAATGGGGTAGCCGAGCGAAAAAATAGGGTTGTCCTTGAAATGACTAGAGCTCTCCTTCTTGATTCAAAGGTACCAAAATATTTCTGGTTAGAAGCTGTTGCTACTTCCATTTACCTTCTCAATCGCCTTCCTACTCGCACCCTAAGCATGAAATCTCCTCTCCAAGCCTTATCTTCCTTAGCCACAGTCCCATCTACTTTATCTCTAAAACCCCGTGTTTTTGGATGTTCAGTATTTGTACATATTCCCAAAAATGACCGTACCAAACTCTCTCCTTGTGCCCTTAAATGTGTGTTTGTGGGATATGGTATAAACCAGAAAGGATATCGATGTTACGACCCTAACAGTCGACAGATCATTACCACAATGAACTGTCAATTTTTGGAAAGTGAGTTCTTTTATGGTTCCCAACTTACGAGTCAGGGGGAGGAGAATATGATTGACTTCCTAAGTTGGTCACCTATGCCATACACAGCGGATCCTACTGAGAATCCAACTGAGCCGGCTAATATTGCCCCCGAGCAAGTCTTGAACAATATACAACCCGTGGAGCGCAGTGACCCACCGATAACCCCTCCGATACCTGAGGTAAACAATACTGCAATTGAAATTCCTGTTATTACTGATAATTCTCCTGAATGCTACCCAGTAGATGGAGATACTGGACAATATGTTCTACCTCGACGGATTAATCGTGGTGTCCCACCCAAAAGATATTCGCCGGAAAGGGGAGGGAAAGCAAGATATTCAGTTGGGAATATAGCCAGGGCAAACTTGACAAAAATGGCCAAGGCTTTTGAAGAAGCACTGTATGAGGAAGAGGAGATTCCTCAGTCAGTTGAAGAAGCCATGAAGAGTAAAAAGTGGAGAGAAGCAATGCAAATAGAATTGAAAGCACTGGCAAGGAACCACACTTGGGAAAAATGTTTGCTCCCAGAAGGGAAACGTGCAGTAGGATGTAGATGGGTATTCACAATTAAACGAAGACCAGATGGGTCCATTGAAAGATACAAAGCTCGATTGGTTGCAAAAGGATACACTCAGACTTATGGCGTGGATTACTCAGAGACTTTTTCCCCGGTAGCCAAGATGGATACAGTTCGAGTATTGCTCTCCGTTGCAGCAAACAAAGATTGGCCTTTATATCAATTCGACGTTACAAATGCCTTTCTACATGGAGAATTGAAGAAAGAAGTCTATATGGAGAGCCCTCCTGGTTTCGAAGGAGACTTCAAAGAGGGAGAAGTGTGCCGACTAAAGAAGACACTGTATGGACTGAAACAATCTCCAAGAGCATGGTTCGGGAGATTTGGTGCGGCTATGAAGAAATATGATTATCAACAAAGCAACGCAGATCACACATTGTTCCTAAAGAGGAAAGGAGATAAGATTACTTGCCTACTGATCTATGTTGACGATATGATCATAACAGGAAATGATGAAGAGGAGATTGCTCAACTCAAGAAAAACTTGGCAACTGAATTTGAGATGAAGGATTTAGGAGCACTAAAATACTTTCTTGGAGTAGAAGTATTAAGATCAAGAAAAGGAATCTTCATTAACCAGAGAAAATATATTCTTGACCTATTGGCAGAAATAGGGATGGTGGATTGTAAGCCAGCAGAAACACCCATCATTGTCAACCATGGCTTGCAGATCAAGGAAGGTGCTCAACTAACAGACAGAGAGCGGTACCAAAGGCTTGTTGGGAAATTAATCTACTTGTCTCATACTAGACCTGATATTGCATACGCAGTCAGTATAGTAAGTCAGTTCATGCATCAACCCCAACATGAACATCTTGAAGCAGCGCTAAGGATAGTGAGGTATCTAAAAAGAACATTTGATCACGGTATAATGTTCAAGAAGAATGATCATTTAGAAATCCATGGGTACACAGATGCAGACTGGGCAGGGAATCCCGTTGATAGAAGATCAACCTCTGGCTACTTTACATTCGTTGGCGGAAACTTGGTTACCTGGAAGAGTAAGAAACAGAAAGTTGTGGCACTCTCAAGTGCAGAAGCAGAATTCAGAGGAATTAGGAATGGATTGACAGAAGTATTGTGGCTAAGAAGACTAATGGAGGAATTAGCATTGTTACCACAGAAAACATGTCAGCTCTTCTGCGATAACAAGGCTGCCATCAGTATATCAGAAAATCCAGTTCAACATGATCGAACAAAACACGTTGAAGTTGACAGACACTTCATCAAAGAAAAAATTGAGGCAGGAATTGTTGAATTTCCATTTGTTCGATCCAAAGATCAACTCGCAGATATTTTGACAAAGGCAGTTGGTGCAAGAGATTTCTCAGTAGCACTCGGCAAGTTAAGTATCGGAAATCCCGTTACTTAACTTGAGGGGGAGTGTTGGAAATAGAATTTGGGTGTCTCAAGGATGTTGGAAAGAGAATTAGGAATTCCCAACCTATTGGAAAGGGGAGATAGTATTTATAATGAAGAGTTCCAAGTTGTCTAGTCCCTAGATGCATTTATATTTCTTGCCCTATAAATACCAATATACATTGTATCCTCAAAATATAATTCAGTGAATAAACAATCTTCTCCAATGTTCAATATCTGATTATTCAACATGAAGTGTGTGAGACGGATCCAAGAGGAACATCGTGACTACGGAAACTATGATCCTCAAGTTCATTCCGCGAATGGTCCGGTAAGTCCCCAGAAAGTAACCAACATGAACGAAACAAGAGAGACGTCACAAAAATCTTAAATAACATAGTAAAATAAGAAACTGAGAGATTTTGTTGAAGTTGTTGAAATTTCATTTATGGTATACTTCTCTCAAGCCAAAAATTTAAACCGAAAAAGTTAGATTTGAAAAGAAACCATTTTTTTTAACTTACAGAAGGAACAATAGATGCTGAAAAAGGAACAAATTTTTCTGTACATTATTTTCTTACATTGACTAGGGATAAATTGGTATAGTATATTGTGTTGATACTTTGGAAGATTAAGAGAATGCCTCTTGTTTCCAATGGGCTGTTTTTTGCATTAATTTCCAGAATTGGAAGGCTCAGATGAGGGCACTGGAAATGGCATGGACCCTTTCGAATATTTCGTCTGCTGTATGTACAATCATGTGACATAATGGAACAGGGTCTCTCCAATAATATGACCCAAATTTAAAGACATGTACAGGGTCAGGGTCAGGGTCAGTGTTGTACCGGTGGGTCATTAAAATTTCAGCCTATGGTCAGTGACCTGCTCTAATACCATGATAGAAGTCTAAGGTTTCGTGTTGTTCTTTGGTCTTGAAGTCCAATTGTTGTTATTCTGATTCGTTCTGTATCTTTTTATGAAAAATTTTCTAGTGCATATTTTGGTTGTTTCTGTGCGCTCATGGTTTTTTTGGGACATGTTAAATTCTTGGTGTCGTTTTGGTTAATTTATTGTTGTGGTCGGTTATGTGCGATATTTATAACAATGATAGTGCGGGGAACGAGTCATTCTTCGGGCAAGGGCCTTTCCTTCGGTGATCATCACAGACATCGCCCTATATAAAACACTCTTTCAATAGACACAGTCGATATCGACAAATTTCATAGCAGAAAACACTCTTTCACAACGTAGAAAGATATATATGTATAATCATTATAACGCAACAAGGCCTAAAGGATCCGGTGCAGGATCAACGGTGCACCATGCTGAGGATGAAGCGACAGTACCATATTCGGGGCGTGTGCATACGATGGAGAAAGCTCGAACCAATACCGTTTCAAGATGAGGGCCAGCGCCATTTTAGCTTCTAGCAAAGCAAAGTTCTGCCCAATGCATATCCTCGGGCCTCCACCAAACGGAAAGTAGACGAGCCTCCCTTTCGTCGCCTTGGAGACGCCTTCGCCAAACCTCTCCGGATTAAACTCATTCGCGTCCTCGCCCCATATCTCGCAGTCATGCTGCAGCGGAAGCGTAGCTAGGAAGATGCTCACGCCCGCGGGCAGGGCTAAATCCCCTAGCCTCGTCTCATCACGGATGGTTCGACTCAGCAAAACTGCCCCCGGGTACAATCTCAGAACCTCGTGAAAGATCATTGTCACAATCTGCAGCCGGTTCAGCTCATGGAAATCCGGCTCGTTGGTGCCAAGAACTTGCATGACCTCGTCTCTGGCACGGGCCTGCCAGTCCGGGTGCTTGCTCAGCAGGATCATGGTCCACGTGAGCAGGGACGCTGTTGACTCCTGCCCGGCTATGTAGAAGAGTTTGCATTCATCAATCAAGTCTCTCAAGCTCATTTCTATCTTTTCACCATTTTCATTGAAATTGGACTCCAACATTAGTCCTAGCAAGTCAGTGGACTCTGTTATTTCCCCTGCTTCTGCCAATTGCTTTCTTTTATTGATGATGCCTAGAATTAATGAGTCAACTTCCTTGGCAATTTGTGCCATCCTTCTGTTAGTTTTTGTTGGCAAAAATCTACAAGTTAAATCCAGACAAGTATTAGACTAGACATTATTAAAACTAAGGTTATTTTCCTGTAAATTCCTAAACATTCATCAAAATTCTGTCTTTGCATAACTTTGATTTGTTCTGATTTTGCAACCAAGGGCATAAACGAGAACAATGTCATGTTGTAGGTAGTTATAAAACGTCGTATTGTGCTAAATTAAATAATTTCATTTGTTGAATAAGAGGGAGTACAACAAATTAAATTATTCAATTTAGTATTATACGAAGTCGCTTCGCTTTATTTAATGTGACGTCGTTTTGGTTGACGTTCGATAGTGCCATGTTAGTAAGTCAAGCACTGTTAGCGCCAAAATCTTGATTGGTTGCAAAAACAGGACAAACAGTTCAACACTTCACACGCAAATTTTAACGAATGGCATGTAAAACCAGAATTTGACGAAAGTTTTGGAATTTATATGCAAATACCCGTGAAACTAATCCAACACTACTTCTCAAATCATCGTACCTCCAACCAGGGAAGTAAAGCATTTGAGCCGCCTTCAGCAAGAGCGTGCCCTGCTCTTTCTGAAGCTCAAATATCTTCCTCCCTTCTTCGTAGCTGCTCCCAAACGCAGTGCGCGAGATCACATCACTCGTTAGAGCTTGAAGATGAGTCCACACATCCACTTCGCATCCTCCATCACTCGGTACCATCTTGTCCAATTTGCTCAACATGTCACCGCAGCTCAAGTACATCGAGGGAAGCATCAGCTGCAACGAGGAAAGAACCATTCAATGAATATTAGTATGATTCAGTTAGGTTATTACCCTCTGATAAACACCTTCAGTTTTTCAAGATGAAAAGCAGGATTTAGCAGCCTTCTGTGCTTAGCCCATTTGTCTGCTTCGTACGTTGCAAGGCCTCGTGTTAGAAGCTTCTCTAGCGGACTAGAAGTCTTCAGGAAAACATAATTCTTCGACATAATCTCTTTTATCATTTGGTGATCGGAGATGACTATTGCAGGATTTGAGCCAAACCACATGAAGCAATTTTCCCCTATAATTTTACCACCAAAAATCCAACAATCAGTCGTTAAAATACAAACCAAACATGAGAACTCATCCATCGATTATCAAATATATTTAGCCTATCATGAAAGAGAACTCATTTAATTTATAAAGAACGAACACTAGTCTATTACGAAAATGAGTATTCATTCAATATATAAATCGGGAGATAGAACTCATTTGATTTATAAACTCAACCATCCGTTTTAGGACCAACATACTCGTTGATCAGACCACCAAAGAAAAGAACTTATCTAAAAAAGCTAGTCAATTAGGAAAAAAAAAGATCATCTGGTCTATAAACCCCACACCAGTAGCCTTACACAACCGACTTGAACCATGAGTTCGTAACAACCTAATTAAACATCTTCCAAGAAAGCTGAAAAGTGAAAACAAACCAAAGCTGAAACTGGAAAGTTGATATACCGTATTTGACAAGGGAGTGATGGATGAAGGGGATGACCCGAGGCGCGATATCGTTGGAGAAAGGGATAGGCTTGGAGAGAGCTTCTTTAGTCATGGCAGCCATTTCTTTGGAGTCGCCAACCATAAATCTGTAGCTGTTTCCACTGAAACCTTGCTGCCTCAGGCGTTGTTCGACCTTTCTCGGCTCAAACCAAGCCCGCTTCAAGAATTTCCACGCGTTATATGAGATGAAAACAGCACTGAATAGCACAACTATGCTGTATAATACTTCCATGAATACCCTCTTTCTCTCTGTGTTTGGTTTTGTGTGTATTGCTGTGTTCTTGGCTGGTGGGGTTAGTTATATTGTGGTGAACTTTGTGAAGAATTTTCTTCTCAGATATTTTATTATAAACTTTATCCTTTATCAGTAAGATAAGATGAAAATACTGATGTAGACTTACATTGACCTAATGATATTCAATGCAATGCAATCAGTCAACTGATTTTGTCTCTCACAATCCATAGCTCAGGGATTGACAACTTACCCTTGTACTGTTTAAAAAGTCATTTTGACTCGGCACGAACTTTAAGAAATTATTTGACTTTGTAAAAGAAAAGAGTTTGTGGAATATGAGTCTCATTTTTAATTTTAATTTTACAATGGATTGTAGTGAAAAAGAGTTAGTTGAATGTATGAACCGCATACCAAATGTGGAATAAAGTAAAAGATTCTTTAAATCGTGGACATCTATAATGACAAAATGATTCTTTAAATTGTGGACGGAGGGAGTAACCCCTAACTAAAATTTAGATCTAGACCAACCCCATAAACAAAATCATGCCCATAGCTAAAAATGTAAACTTGTACTATGGCGATCAAGATCAAGAATGAGAATAAAATAAGCAGAGATAACCGAAAACTTACCCCCTTATTCATTTTTTTGGAACGTATAAGTTGAAGAAAAATACAGTTTAGAATATGATTAATTGGCAATTTAAACAGAAATCTTTTTAAGGAGTAACAAAACAATAATGAAATTGAGAAGTCTACGTTTTTTAAATTTTATTGAAAAATATAGTATTTTTTAAAGTGAGATATTTAATAATAGAAGATTTTGTATAATTAAAAAAATATGAATAAGTTAAATTTAAAACTTTATTTTATAAAAGAAAAATAGATTTAATAGCTTAAGCCCCTTGTTCACGTGGATTCGACAATGAGTGCGCTTGAGATGTGGGCTATTGTTAAATGGGCTTTCAATATTCACGATCCAAATCCATTATCGAGGAAACAATTGATGTATAAATCTTTAAAATAATTACTTACAAAACAAATCTATATCAAACTACCTATATTTATAATGCCTAACTTCGACATATTTATTCATATTTAACAGAGCCCTAATTACTCTGAAGAGTTGGATAAGTTTTCATTGTTTCATAGGAATGAAATAGTAGGAGTACTCCACAGAATAAAAAACAATAAAAAAAAAGTGAAATGCTCCATAAAATAGAATTGATCAATAAAAAATAAAAAATCCCCAAATCAAACGGCGCACCTCTCTTCTCCTAAATATATCCCTTTCGCATGATCTTTGTTCAATTTATTACGTACTAAATTTTCTTCTCTACTTAAATTCGATGTATTCCTCTACTTTCTACTATTTGTTTCTAATGTTCTAACTAGTTAATCTCTTTCTAATTTCTCAGCCGTGGAGATGAAACTTCCTTACGTGGGGTCGGGAGGCGGATGATACGAGCATATTTCATATTTTGTTTAGATATTTTAGAGAATCACATATCTTTTCCATATATTTGTTTTCTTGTTCATTAAGTTAGTTATTAGTGTTATAAATACGAGTTATTGTATTCATTTGAGAAATTAATCAAGAATATCAATATTATCATTCATTCTACCGACTTGCTCGACGGGTGAGTTGGGCACTCCGATTAGCCCGATAGGAGGTTTATCCTATCAGCGGAGCTGCCGTCCGATTATAGAGCTCTCGAGCGGCACTCATGGACTAACAGTAGGGTCAGCGATGACCGAAAATATCCATACTACTCCCACCGTCCCAAGAAAGATGACCCCTTCCTTGGGCTACACATGAATTTATGCAATTTTACTTTGTATCTCAAGTGGAGAGAATAAAGTGAAAAAAAGATAAAATAGAAACAAAAATATATTTCTATTTTTAGTAATCTATCATCTTAGGATAAATTAAAAAAAAAAGAGTGGTTCATATTCATTAGAAAGGAGAGAATACTATAATTAAGAATAATTTCATTCATTCTAGAGAATGTTAATTTTGCTTTGAGAACTTACAATAGTATGCATAAAAATTTAGTAGTAGCATTAAAAGGAGCCTAGATAAAACGACTGCGTCTTGTCCTTTGTATTTTTCTTAAAATAAAATTTTCTTAGTATAATCTTTCGGCTGAAATTCTAGCATAGTCTTTAACCTAAAATAATATAAAAAATAATTGATATGGTAAAACCGTACAAGGAAAGGATCAGTAGAGGTGTACTTAATTGAAATCATCACCTAGTATTAAAAGTGGAAGGAATAATTTCCAAAATCGATATGTATTAGGACAAAAGTTATTATTACATGTTCACTTTAATTAAATGGTCGGCCAGAATCATGTCGAATCCTAAGAAACTTCGAAACGAACTATGTTTATATAAAGTTTGTTCAATTATAACATAGACGAATCAGCTCATCATCAGCTCATCATCAGCTCAAGGTATGATTAGACGAATTCATATTTACGAATTGCCTCATTATTTGCCATAATTAATTTCTACTCTATTTACCTAATTACTCCTGTTTATCAATCTATGTATACAAGTGTTTGTGTTATGTGTTGTGTGTGTGCACATTGTGTGTGTATTATGTGTGTATTTTTGTGCACTATGTGTTGTTGTGTGTGTCTATTGTGTGTTTGGAAGATGTCCAATTTTATGACTATTTGAAATTCGTATAATGACTTTGATTAATAAATTTAAATTGTAGATCTGAGAGAGTTTTCATTGAAATTTAATTGAAAGTCCAAGTATTACCGA